>NC_056750.1:107644133-107794133 GCF_019279795.1 Protopterus annectens | reverse complement strand
GAACTAGGTTGGAAGAGGGCCCCAGTAACACACAGATAGCAAGTTGGGGGAGGATCTGGCAGCCATCAGTGTGGGCATCCGTTACTGCTACACTGTCAAGTAGTGGAGACTGAGAAACACAAGCGATAATATTTTTTTTGACAATGGAGGTAACAGTCAAACAAGTAGAAGCATATGCACACTTTCCCCACAAAACACAATCTATGTCATGTACCAGGAAATGTTAGGGCTGTACATAGAAAAATGTTCCTGGCCGCCATATATGTATCGGGTCCAGTCCCACACCACTCATCTTCTCCACATTTTAAAATGCTTACATGCTGGAAATAAGGGGTATAAAATGGCAACAAGCAAGGTGTCTCAATGCTTTATGGCCAGCAATAAAGAAGTAAAATACTATTAAAAATGAAACACAGAGAAAATAAAATCTAAAATCTTGCATACTACGGCATGCACATTTTAATCTTAAATATTTGATATGTGATTACCTTGACTACCTCATATCCAGCAGCTGTTTTTTGAAAATTTTTTACCACATCTTGGTATTCAGGTGATATAGGATCTAGTGGTATTTGAATAAAATCGTTGCTCATTTCAGTCCAGTTCCTTGGAAAATCTTCTCCTAATTTTATAAAACATAGTGCTGTAATCTCTATGACCAATTGTTGTACATCATGTTTCTGCATGTATGTAATAAATGGAGCAAAAGTCAGTTCTGGTGCCAGTATTTCTACATAATCTGTAAGAAGTTTAGTCACAGACTGTATGCACACACAAATCAGATTTACTAATGTCACCTTAGCAAGTGAATGCAATACCAGTACAGCCCTGGAGTGAAAAGGATATGATGGCAGCTACACCATCAGCCAGTAATTAACAACGTTCTTACATGTGGCAATGGCATTTAAATACTCATGAGGCACACATTTAACCATAGCAGTGAAAATGCTGACACAAAGCTGCACCACACTGATTTCTATCGCTAACTTGCAATTTATCAATACAGACATTTCACTTTGTCATGATTGGGGTACTGCTGTAACAATTTAAACATCAAACTGCAGATTCCACAAATAAAACTGCAGTGTAATAAGCCTCCCTATTTAAATGCTGGCATTCTAAATGCCGAGTGGTGACAAGCAAAAAATAAAAACGAAACGAAACAAAACAAAAAAACACAGAAAACCTGAAGAGTAAATCTCGAAAATTGTTCTTCTTCTTTAACTTCTTTTGTTTGGGGGGGGGGGCCTGCAGCCTCACCCCCGAATTTATTTATATCCACTCTGAGACTGCCACACCTTGGAGAAAAGGAATATTCAGAGAAATGGCATCTCGGACTTAGTATATGTAAGTCCATTCTTTCGGCCATTCAGTCACCACATTTCATGACTCGTTCTAGCGGGCCCTGAAGTTTTAAATAGTTACCATATAACAATATTGTCTAATAAAACAATATGCTGCAAAGTGAAACTGTTTAGATTGAAGTTCCCTTCATGTTAACCATTGCTAAATTATGAATTTTTCAACTACACAGTCAGCATATGTGCATAACCAGATTACCTGTTTCAAGAGTAAAATAAAAGGGGTTCGTCCAATGCACTTAACTCCATGCCATTTCCCTGGGTACTATGAACATTATCTGCTGATTCAGTAACGTACAGCTCTCCTTATTATCTGTCATTCTGGCTATTAAAATTACACAATTGGCAAGAGTAACTTGAACAATTACCATTTCTTAATTCAAATACTCAAACAACCCTCCTTTGTGTCTGGTACCAAACTGAGTTTAGCGCATAGCATGGTCTCAGGATGACTCACTGCACAGTCACAGTGCCACCTCCATCTTGCCTAGATTTCCCAAATTCAATGTAAAGTCCTCTTTGGGTCTCCTTGACTGAAGAGAGCTTTCTAAATCATTGCTCTTATCCAGATACCAAAAAAAAAATTACTTACACAGCACTGGGCAGGCAAGGTGGGTCAGGGCACCATGCAATCTCAGTCCCGCTTTTGTATGATACAATGTATCAGTGATGTGTTTATATGATACAGTGTATCAGTGATGTGTAGGCCCATATTACTCTCAGTCCCCTGGGAAGTGAAGAGGCACTATGATTTATTTGCTTAAATAATTCAGTTCAAGAAAGCTGTTAACCACTGCTAAGTCCAGAAACACAGACAATGAATACAGGTTATGGCTATTAAGACAGCTGGGTTGCCAGTTCCGCAAATGTCCCTACTTGCCCAATATAGAACTACTGGCCTGGCCTGATCTCTAGTGTCTCCCTTCATTTCTCAGCTTGTGAAATATCCTAATGTTGGTTTAATATTCTTCCGAGTCCAGTTATCTTTTGATCTCCACAAAACAATACTGACATTCACAGGGGCAGGGTCTGTAAATCGTTTAGTGTGACTGTACAGTTCACAGTCATAGATTATGACCCGCAAAGTGGAGATAAAGGTCAGAGGCCAAATGTCATGCTGAAATTGATACCATTTACAACTAAGCAATTGTCATATTTATTTATTTATTTATTGATATTTGATTACCAGGAAAGTCCGACTCGGTAGTAACTAATTTCTGGCAGAGGCCAGGGGAGAAAAGCTCCAAAATATTACAAACATGCCTCTCAACTGATTTTCACAGAATGTCCAGATTTGTGCTTTATATTTTTGGTCTGTTCCTCATAAACTTTGTATTTTTCTAGTAAATAAAACCAGAAGAGATGCCAGTCACAGTAACCACACTTTATTTCAGTTTAGCAGTTTCATCCCAAATTACTAGAGACTTCTCCAGTAATTTGGGATGAAAGCGCTAAACTGAAATAAAGTGTGGTTACTGTGGCTGGCATCCGTTCTGGTTTTGTTTTCTAACTTTTAAGTAGAGTTTTTGTTTTTTCTGGTAAATCACTGAAAGACTGAAGTTGCTAACTAATGACACACACGAGTTTCAGACTTCATATGCTTCATGTCATTCAGAAAATACATGCTAACACAAATCTTGTTATTCTAACATCTTTCTGAGTTTCTAAGAACAATACTTAAAATCTGTCCTTATTTTCAGGCCTTTGGTCCCCCATTATTTTAGGGTTTGTCCAGACTTCTTACAATAAGTGGTTGAGAGGTATGACTGCAAAACATTTTAAGAACAATAATGTTACAGTCCTTAAAAATAAAAACAATAAGCAATAAAAATAATACAGAATAATACAAAAACAACTACAGTTTAAATAATTATAACAAAATTTGCATATTCATGGAACAGGATTGCTTGCTACAAACATTTAACAATATACACAACTCAAGGCTGACTAACATGCCAGGAAACAAATGTTGCCAAGTGTTGAAAAGAAATCTCTGTAGAATCTAGTGGGTTAGCTAGTGAACAAAACATTAAAGGGGAAAAACAGCTCAAGAACGTTTTTAAAATAATTTTAATACGTCATTTAAGCAACAAAAAAAAATGTAGTTGTCTTTTTCTTGGATGGTCTTTACACCATGCAATCTTCCTGTTCACTGAGTAGCAATAAGACCTACTTTACGACATGCTGGAGCATCTTCTCTTAATGGTAGAAGGTTTAACAGTGTGCTGATGGTATTGGATTATACCCCATTTGGGTAGCAGCTCTTTCTGAAAGCATGCATTGGCTATCTGAGCCTGGAATTTTATAGTTAAGACAGATTTTCATCATATAAATTCAGCCTGGCTTTAAACATGGCAGAGCTTCTTCCCTTCTAAAACGGAGACTATCTTATTCCCCATCATTAGGGTCATGCCTTCACAGCAACTTGCTTGACCTTGAAATTCTGAGGTACATTTCTAAGAAACTCTTAGGAATGTGAACACAGTGAAACAAAACAAAAAAAAAGGTCATATAAAAAAACAAGCAAAAGTGATAATTTTTTAAAGATGACAATGGAAGGGGTACTGTAGAATGAAGCAAATCCTAGTATATGTTATTTCATTGAAAAGAAATTACTAAAACAGCATTATTAAAAATGCACGCATTTTATGTTGGGGCGGAGACTTGCCTTGCTGCAGCCAGACCTCTTATGCTGCATCTCTACTCAATATAATATATTCTGAGGTCACTTCTTCAGATGTCTTTGTATCCACGAGATGAAAAGCGCTTCATGTATACTGCGTCTTTAGTCTATATTAAATCGACAGAGTGAATTGCTGTTTCATGCTTTTTTCATCATTGGGATTGCCTTATTGTATTCAGCAGTTTGTTTGTTTTGTTTCAATTTTTGAAGTTATACTGGAAAAAAATGACATTTTCCCCACTGCAGCACAGACAGTTTTACACAGATATGACAAAACTAGTTAAAATGATGCTGTTCAAATTATTTGTACTGAATTACTATAATAAAATTTCAAACAGATCCAAGGATACTTCTGAGTTATAAAAGCAATGACATTTGGAATACATGTTGGGGATGCGATTAATTCTATAAACGTACAGTCACAGAGCAGTTAAGTAGCTAGACTGGTATATTACTATGTGCAGTATTAACCTGCCTACCTGCATGTCCATGATGTAATAGCTAAGTGTTATATGTGTAAATGTCTGTGAGAATAGTCTATGTTGTCTGCACATTGAGTCTGGAGACACAGAATTCTGTTTAGTTTTTGCACTTGTGTGATTTCTGAATAACAATAAAGTTTACTTTGACTTGACTTTGGTACAGATATCAGTTTCTAAAGTTTGCTGCCACTGCAAGTAAAACAAACTGTGTTTACATATCCCTGTCTCACTCACAAAACTAGATATTTTCAGTACTATACCCCATAAAACATAACAGTTTACAGAGCCATGAAGCTGCATTCAGTTTGCTGTTTTTGTTTTGCAAGTCTTCCCAATTTGCACTGTTTAAGTGTTAGTAAAAACACACAAACACTGAATGCAGATAAGGGTCATCTGGTCCATCCAGTTTTGCAAATTTCCCTAGCTGCTGTATAAGCCCCAGTTCATACATCACTGCAACAGAACTCTGCACCTCAGAAGAACTGCTGTATGGGTGACCCATGTACCTTCTAATTTTCTCACTGTTTTTTGAGCCTACAACCTCTACAGGAATAGGGAGCCTGCTCTGATTATCCAATGGCTTTTCTGTAAAACATTTTAATGACTTCTCTGGCCAGTGCATTTATAAACTGCATCCCCTTGTTCTTACACATCTCGTTTCACCTTAAAGACAGCATTTCGCTGAGCTCTGCTGATTCTCTTGAGGTACCTAAATTGCCTCTTTTACTACTGTGCCTCCTCTACCCACCCATTCAGGAAAGAGCCTGACAAAGGCAGACATAACTTCTCATATTACATGTCATATAAAACAGGTTAATAAAGTCTGGTGAATTAGGTTTGTCACCTTTTCAAATGCCCAATGTGGGACATTTTCTGTAGAAATGTCAGATTTTCCATGACAAAACCTACCCACAGCCAGTACAAAGTAAAGAACTTTACTTTCTTGCACAAATTAAAGCTTATTCTAGTAACATTTGAGTTGCTTATGCTACTTCACATAACATATAGGAGTTTCATATATAAAATAAGTGTTTTATGCAACTATTAAAGAAAAACATAGGAAATATTTTTGTTCTGAAATCTCAGGACATTTGCTATTTTTCGATTTTTTTTTTTTGCAGGACACAACTTCCCAAAGAGGGACTGTCCCTTGCAAAGTGGGACAGGTGGTAACCCTACTGGTGATAGCCTCTTAAAAGTAGGCAGGCATTTTCAATGATCAAACTATAAACTACTCTACAAACCACTCTATTAGCTGGACCTGATGAAGCTCGGGCAAAAGTGTTTTCCTAAATATAGTTCTGTAGTGGTAGCTCACTCTGTACTGTCATTTTTTTATTTTTTTAAATTAAAAATAATTTTTTAAGTAAGAATGAGGTTCCACAGTCTGCTGAGCTAGTAAACCCTTATGGGTCTTTCAGGAATATTCAAGTAAGGGACTAACGCCTAAGCTTTAGGACTGGCTCTTTGTTTTTCCATCTCCAATATTTTCCTCCAATCAGCTCCCTGGAGTCTCCCCACTATTGTCTGTAACTGGCTTTAAATAGCTGGCCTGTTAAATGTAATGAATCAGAACAAGAACACCTGTCCTTCTACCTACGTAAGTGAATACATTACCTGTAACTTCAACAAGGCATCTTTTTCACAGGGAGGGCATCAGAGAGAGAGAGAGAGAGAGAGAGAGAGAGAGAGAGAGAATCGCCTAGATCTGTTGGCTTAAGTGATTTTAGAAGGACTAATCCTTCGTACTCTGTTTCTTGTTACTCCTGTCACCTTCTGGGTCACAGGTGGGATTCCAGACCTGATTCAAGCTTACTGGATTACCTCTTTTTTCTGGTCCTCAGTAAAGTAAAGGTATCGCTGATTCTCTATTTTCCTCTTATTTAAGTCCAAACAGTAGTCGTGCAATTTCCCAGGCAAATTAATTATTTTACCATAATCCACTGTATACCCTTTCTGAAGCAAGACAAACTACTGCTGTTTTCTCTGCTATGAATTCCAGGTTTTGTAATTCCTGTTCTGCTTCAATCTGGATGATGCTTTTCATGTTTCCACAGACTCATCTCTTTGGGGAGTAGGAGGTCCCACAAGGTAATGTCCAAGTAAAGTAAACCATTTTTGAGCTATGGGCACTGTAGATGTGTGCGTATTTGAGAAGCCAGCTTTAGTTTCTAAGAGTTCTTCTGTATTTTCACTGAAAGCAGTCACATGCTCAGTACAGTTTACATTTTTTTCACGTTCTACACAGCTATCACAGTTTTTATGAAAACATATAATAACATTTAAGTTACCTTAATACAACTTTATCTTTCACTGAAACACAACTGCAAGCTTCACTCAGCCTGTCACATTTCTGTAACTGTTTGAATAGTTAGGAGTCCAGTATCATGAGCAAGTCCTGTAAAGTGGAAACTGAATAACTGAAAATCTGGATTTGCATATACAAAGTCCAAAATTGCCATTTCTTGAAAAACAAGTAGCACACCAAAAACAATAAAATATACAAAACTGGATGAAGAAGTAAAGCCAGGACACACTCCACACGAACTCCTGTTAAGCCAAAGTGGAAAATTGATTGGTGCTTCCTAGTACCACGGCCAATATGCCTTCAACGGGAATGAAATTCAACACCAATGTAACCACTTTAAATAAAGCTACATGATTACTTAATTGTGTACTATTAGCCTAATTAAGCAATTCCACTTGTTCTATTAGAACAATTAAAAGTGACAATGCACCAACTTAATCTAGGATACATGCAAAATTTAAATAAGAACACAAGTACAATAACAGGATCCTAACAACTATATATACATATGTGATAAATACATTTAATGATCCAAGCATAAAAAGAACAAAATTATAATGATAAAGTCCAACAAACTGCTTGTACAAAACCATAAATATATATTAAATACATTTAATACACACTAATATTAAGTTTCTGATTCAAGCCCCTAGGATGAAGTGTATTAAAATTGATAATAAATTTAGCTTCCAATTTATTAAGTTTGTTCAAAAAATCCTCCCCTTGTGTGTAAAAATGTTTTGCCAGGACACAACAGAATAAACTGGCTCCTGAACCCCCACGGGCCATGTGGAAGTGGTAAACTATGGGACTCTCTACTATACGATTTCTGATGTCCCCTAGATGTTCTAATATTCTATTTTTAACCATTCCCCTAGTCTGTCCCACATACCATCTGGTTGGCGTACACCCACAACCAAGGATGTATACCATCCCACATGACCTACAAGAAAAATGATCTGTCACTGTATATTTGACATTATTTATCATATTTCCGTTAAGGTTCTTTAGCCCACTACACACCTTACATCTACCACATGCAGAGCTTCCCCTCCAGCCATCTCTCACCAAGGG
Organism: Protopterus annectens; assembly: GCF_019279795.1. Lineage (NCBI taxonomy): Eukaryota > Metazoa > Chordata > Ceratodontiformes > Protopteridae > Protopterus > Protopterus annectens. Next base: position 107,786,225 of record NC_056750.1, on the reverse strand, counting down.
TCTCCTTAAATTCAACAACTCTTTTAAATTAAGGAATCTAATGTGGAAGAAAATCACTGTCTGGGAACAAGTACCCAATACTGTCATCCTCACAAACAATAAGCCAAAACTTATCCACTAGTTTTTTAAGCATCTTTGTTAGGAGGGAAAATTTGGAAACAAAAAATAACCTGCCCTCCTCCTCATCCTTTTTGGGTTTTCCTGCAAATGTTCTTCTACTACCTGTATCCCTCACACAACTTGTGCCCAAAATCCTGTCCTCCGCTTTATCCAAACATGCCATTGTGTACCCCCTATTAAATAGTTTTTGTCTGACTTTCAGAAATTCCCCTGGAACTGATGATTTGTTATAAGTATTGTTGAAAATATGCTTATATTCCCCATATGGAAATGATGTTAAAAGGTGTGGTGGATGCTTGCTTTCAGCCAACAAGAAATTATTTGCAGCTGTTTTTTTAGTAAAAGGCCTATAATGAATCCTTTCATCTGACACAAAAAAAATTCAGCATCCAAGAAATGGATACTAACATCGCTGGTTTCAAAAGTGAATTCAAGGCCCCATGGATTTTTGTTCATCTGTTCCATGAACATTCTGAACTCCATTGGATCTCCTTCACAAATAAAAAACAAGTCATCAATAAATCTTTTATATGTGATGACATGGTGGATAAAGAAACTAATGCTATACACATATGCCTATTTTCAAAAAAATTCATGAACAATATAGCGTATGCTGAGGCATATGATGCCCCCATCGCTGTTCCTTCCTTTTGCAAGAAATATTGTCCACCAAAACTAAAACAATTATGTGTGAGGGAGAATTCCAAAAGTTGCACCAAATAACTTGTCCGTGGGCCTTCACCTAGCATAGATGTTACTGCCTCCAAACCCCAGATGTTCCCAGTGCTTGTGTATAATGCTCTTACATCCACACAAGCCCAACAGAAAATTGTACCCCAACATTTTCAACCAACTAAGTCACATAATTCTTTGGTATTTTTAACATGAGAAATTACCTTAGATTTGTGCCCCTTTAGTTGGTAATCCAAAAAAAAAATGCCCAAGGTTTGTAGGCATGATCCTTTCCCCGAGACTATAGGTCTACCCGGAGGGTTTACCACAGACTTGTGTAATTTTGGAATAATAAAAAATGTTGCATCCCTTAGATTTTACAAACATTTTTTTAATGTCAGCTGCTGAAAAGAAACCCAATCTCTCGCCCCTCTCTAAAAGCTCGAGCAACAACCTGTTATATTCTAAAACTGGAGTGCCCCTCAATTTCTCATATACCGTAGCATCCGAGAGCAAATTCTCAGCTATAGTTGCATACTGAAATTTTGAAAAAAATCACCCAATTGCCTCCTTTGTCTGACTGTGTAAAAATATATTTGTCATTACTATCCCTCATACTCTGTAAAGCTTTACATTCACTTATATTCAAATTGTAATTCTTAAAATTCTTTCTAATACTATCATATTCTAAAAGTAGCTGTTTAAACAATGTGCTTTCAAAAGTACAAATAACTACAGACATTCTTGGGGGTATAAAAGTACTAACAGTTGATAACATAGGCAGTTGAAATTTACCATAATCTGTACAAAAACTTGCATCCACTGAATCACACCTTATATCCAAACCATCACTTTCTTCTCCCAAATCAAACAATTCATTTTCATAAATGGATAAATTTAACAATAAATCATCTATATTAACTTCATCTTCTTGCATTGTTAAATTTAAATCATTAGTCGGTGCATTCACATTTTTATTTTGAAAAAATACTTTAAGATGCAATTTTCTGCAAAATCTACTGACCTCAAAAAACAAATCTGCTAAACTGGGGAGTTTCGTAGGTACAAATTTCATTCCTTTCTCTAATACTGCTTCCATATCAGCATTCAAAATGAAGTCAGACAAATTAACAATTTTAAAGTCATTAAACACACCTTGTTTGTCCCTGGGATGTGCGTTGCCACCAGAAAGCGCTGGGAAGAAATCGCCCATTCCCAAACTCGCATGGCCTCTCGACAGAGTGGGTAAGATCTGGTACCACCCTGTTTGTTGATATACCACACAACTGACATGTTGTCCGATTGTATTGCAATCGTCCCTGGAGGAAGAAGGTCCTGAAGTGCTTGCAACTCCAGAAGCACCGCTCTCATCTCCAGAACGTTGATATGCAGATGAGCTGCATGTTCTTGCCATGTGCCGTGGAAAGTCCTGCCCAGATAATGCCCCCCCTACCTGACCTGGGAGGCATCCGTGGTCACAGTGGCAACGGGTTGGGCAAGCACAAAGGGAGTTCCCGTGAACAAACTGTTGGGGGCTATCTACCAATGAAGGTCCTTTTTGCATGATTCTGTCAGCAGAATAGAGTGATTCAGTGGTAGATATTGGAACGACCATTGGGAGAACAGGAGCCATTGAAGGATTGTCATATGCAACCTGGCTAAAGGTATTAACAGAATGGTTGAGGCCATCATTCCAAGAAGTTGAAGAATCCACTTTGCCTTGACCTTCTGAAGTGGGAGAAGTCAGTGAACTTGTGAGATGAGGTTTTGTGCTCTTTCAGCGGGAAGACGAACTGTCATATCCACTGTGTCTACCTCTGCACCTATAAAAATCACAGATTGCGAGAGCAGTAATGCAGATTTTTCCCAATTTATTGAATCCCTATTTGAGCACAAAGCTGGATGGTGGTGTCCCTGTTTTGGAGAAGTAGATGTCTGGTGGGGGCGGTCAGGAGCCAGTCATCCAAATATAGAAACACCTGGAATCCCTGACATCTCAGGTGAGCTGTCACTACTGCCATGCATTTGGTGAACACCCTAGGGGTTGTGGTGATACCAAAGGGCAGAGCACGAAACTGATAATGGCTGGCTCCCAGCCAGAAGCGCAGATACCTCTTTGACGCCTTGTCCATTTTTATATAGCAGTAGGTGTCTTGGAGATCTAGAGAGCACATCCAATAGTCTTTCTCTAACAATGGGAGTATTGACTGCAGTGTTACCATCCAAAACTTGTCCTTTTTCAAGGATTCGTTTAATTTGCTGAGGTCCAACATTGGCCTCCAGTCTTCGGTTCGTTTTGGGACTAAAAAGAACCTGGAGTAAGTTCCGGAGCCTATCTGGTCTGTTGGCACGGGCTGGATGACTCTTTTTGAGAGCAACTTGTTGACCTCCACAGTTGCCTGATCCCTGTGATTGGGTGGAATATCTGGGATCTTCTTTGGGAACAAACAGTGGAAGGGAAAAGGGTATGATACAGCCTCTGGTAACAACTCTTTGTACCCACTTGTCTTGGGTTATATTTAGCCAGGCTTCTGGATACAAAGAGATACTTCCCCCGACTGGTCCCAGAGAAATGCAGTCGGGCCCCACATCAGGAGCACTGATAAGGCCGCCCTCGAAAGGAACCACGGCTTTGCTGATATTGCCTCTAGGGCGACGTCTACCATTTCCTCCTCCTCTGCCTCTGAAGGAGGTGTGTCTGGAAACGCCCTCTGAGACTTTTTGAACCACATCTTACCTCCCCTTTGACCTTTGGGGTATGTTAAAGTGGGAACGGTAAAACGGACTCCCACAGCAGAGGGAGTCTTTCCTTCCTGTTCACACCGAGTGAGTGTATCTTTCACCTTGGAACCAAACAAGGAGGAACCATCAAATGGGGCGTTGGTGAAGGTGGACTTAAACAGCTCCGCAAAATTACACAAGCGCATCCAGGAGTGGCACCTAAGGGCAACTCCTGAACCCGCTGCTCTGCTCGCTCAATCAGCAACATGAGAAATGAGCCGCATGGAGGAGTTAACTATGGAATTTAGGGTGGACAACTGAGCAGAGATCCTATCCGGGACTCCCTCAGGACACACTCTGTATGGAATCTCCTAACTCCTTGAGGAGATCCCTCTGCAACCTTGTGAAATGGGTAAGATAGTTCAGGGATCGAAGTGTAAAGGCCGCTGAACTAAATACACGTTTCCCAAATCTGTCCATCTGTCAAGACTCCTTGTTTGGCAGATGAACAGAGGAAGAAGTCTCCGCCAACTCCTTCTTCGTGGCTGCCGCCACCACCATGGCATCTACGGGTATGCCCTTAGACAAGAATTATTTTCCAGGAGGGGCAGACAGGAACTTATTTGGTCTTCTAAGTACTGGCTCCATGGCATCGGGAGTATCCCACACCTTCCGACTAACTAGATCCATTAGCTCGTCGAAAGGTGGAGACACCCAAGAGGCAAAGGGTTGAGACCCGAAAGCCTTCAAGTACACTGACTCCTCATCAGAAGGGTTGACAGTGGGTCAGTCACACCTCTGTTTAAGGATCTCTAGAATGTCCACAAAGGAGACATCAGAGGACAACTTAGGAGACCCCTCCGACTCATCGAGGTCAGTGTCCGATGTCAGAGACTCATCCTGGGAGTCAATATGCTTCCTCTTGCATACTCTCATCCACAGGGGCTCCTCAAAAGGACCTTCTGGGGATGCCCCAGAAGAGTGGGGGCCACCAGCTGGTGGCTCCTGAGGCTGTGGGTCTCTGCTGTCTCCGGAGAGAGTAGGGACTGAGACCGAAGTGGGAGCCCTGGGGGGAAGAGTGCTTGTACCACTGGCAGGGGCTATAGATTGACAGCACACTCCTCATCACCTCAAAAGCAGACCTCTCCGGCTCTGAAGACTGTCCCCGCTCCAAAGAGACAAAGGACGGTGCTGGAGCCAGAGCCATCGGCTCCGAGATAGATGCAGGGTCTGAGCTCACCCTGGTGGACGCACCGAGAGGAAGGCTCGGAACCGACGAAGATCGATTCAAACCCTCCCCCTCGGCGCCGATAGAAGAGCTTTGGATGGAGTTGAACGTGTCGGAGCCGAACTCGGCTCCAATGCAACAGCAAGGGGAGCCGGAACTGAGGGTTCCTCCATTGGTAACAAGCACTCCAGCTCCGAAAACCCAACATGGCTCGGAGGAGGAATCATGGATGGAGACAAGACTGGTTTGAGTGGCTCCGGAGCCGATTGGGTCAGAGTCAACAAAAATTTAGGCAGGGCAAATGACTTGAGTCTCAGTACTACCCTCTCCACATCTTCTTCCGAAAGACTCCTGGAAGACCTGGAAGATAAGGTTGGGGATCTCGACCTAGCAGGCACTGGAGATTTGACCATCAAAGGGACCGGTAGGGACTCTACAGACCGGCTCCGAGAAGCAGAATCAACTATTTGCAAGGATTCAGCAGTCGGCACCGAAGTATCTGTGACCGACTCTGAAACCACAGTGCTCTCCTTCGGCTCCGAAGACTGAGGAGTCAAGGAGGCATGTTTTATTAATTTGGCAGGCGGCTCCGAAACACTAGCCGGTGCCGGAGAAGGCCTTTTTGAACTTTTAGATTTTGAGTCAGATCTCGAATTCGAAGACTTAGACGAAGAAGCCGAAGAACCAGACAAAGCTTCCTCGAAGGTTGGCTTCAAAAGACCCCTGAGTATCAGTTTGTTCTTTCTCTCCTGTAACACTCTAGAAGAGAAAGCATGACAGAACAAACATGATTCTTGCAAATGGATGGCTCCCAAACAGTAGACACAGCTACTGTGGCCATCGGTCAAAAGACATTTTCTGGGAGCACTTCATATACTTTTTAAACCCAGACGGTTTGTGCACCTAGCTATCCTTAGACATTGCAACACACAAGCAACCAGAGGGAAAGAGAAGAGAATCACTGAGGACTAGGTCCTCTAACTAAAACGGGCCTAGCCCTGCAGAAGAATTACACGAGGACTAGGTCCACTAAATTAAATGGGCCTAGCCTGGTGTAAGATATAAAAAGTACAGTTGTGTACCTACCATAAATGTAGATGTTCAAGTGTATTCACTGTTGCAATCATTACACTAGGGTTATCCTGCTGGCAGGCTACCCGCAGTCGGCCTGAATTCCAAAGTCCTGGTCCAGTGTCGGTTTCTGTCACGTCTTCCCCGACGTCAGTGCGCCAGGGGTATATAAGATGCAGCTGATGCCATTTTCTTCAGTTTTTCTTGCCCCAGATGTCAGGTGCCCCAAAAGGGTAGGCTGTAAAAATTATGATCATAAAAAAGCATGCACATGACCTTCATATACAAGCAAATACATCACATAGGTTGTATAGAATAGAGAGGTACAGATAAGTCCCAGCAAAGAAGAAGGGGGATGGTGAGAGGGTAACCTGGACTGCAACAGTGAATACACTCGAACATCTACATTTATGGTAGGTACACAACTGTACTATGTTCATCGTGTTTCACTGTTGCAGTCATTACACTTGGGTTGAATCCCAAAGCTGAGGTTGGGTGGCTGGGCCTAAATAGAGTTTGGAGTGGCTATGAGGCCCTGCAGAACTGCAGTGGCAAAGCCTGCTCTGGATTTAGAGTAGAGAGGTAAATGGTAGTGCTTTGTAAAAGTGTGCACTGAAGTCCATGGTGCAGCCTCCAAAATGTCCTTGGTTGATACTCCTCTGAGGAAGGCTGCTGAAGTGGCTGCTGCTCTGGTAGAATGTAGCCTAATGCCCTTGGGCACTGATTTGCCATGTTGTGAATAGCAGAAACGAATGCAGTGACCTATCCATTTTGAAATAGTCTGCTTTGAAATGGCTTTTCCTTGCGAACCACTAAGAGTTGCTCAGTCTTTCTGAAGGCTTTAGTCTTGTCCAAGTAAAAGCGTAGCTGTCTGTGTATGTCCAAAGTATGCAGAAGTCTCTCCCCCTTATTCTGTGGGTTTGGATAAAAGGTAGGCAAGGTTAAGAGCCACGCTGGACACTACCTTAGGCATAAATGTCAGGTTTGTCCTTAGAGAAACCCTGTCCTGATGGAAAATAATAAAAGGTTCCACAGCCATTAGTGCCTGTAACTCTGAGGCTCTTCTTGCTGAAGTTATTGCTAGGAGAAGAGCGGTTTTCCATGACAAGTATTTTATCTCTGCTGTATTGGCTGGCTCAAAAGGAGGCAGTGTGAGTTTTTCCAAGACAAAATTGAGGTCCCATGCAGGTATTGGAGCTCTCCTTGGAGGTCTTATGTTTTTGGCCCCTCTGAGAAACTGTCTTAGCAGTGGATGAGAAAAAAATAGGTGGGCCCGTATTGTAATGAGCTGAAATGGCAGAGGCATGGATCTTAATTGATGAGAAGGATAGGCCTTTGTCTAGCATCTCAGTTAGGTATTGCAAAATCTGAGGAATATTTGGTACAAGAGAGTCAATTCCCTGCTCTTGGTTCCAAGCACAGAATCTCTTCCATTTTTCTGCGTAAGATTTTCTGGTGCTGGGCCTCCTGGCCTCCAAAATAACATCCATAACTGGTTTAAAGAGAGGTGTGTTCTGAATGATTACATTATCCGGCATGCAGCCAGATTTAGGGTTCTGAGTTGGCTGTGCAGGATCTGATTGTTCTGTTGGGTCAGCAAATGAGGTATTAGACGCAATGTCCAGTCCGGACCTTGAGACAAGCTCTTTAGGATTGGGTACCAGTGCTGGCGTGGCCAGTCTGGGGCAATCAGTATCATTTTTGGCTTCTCTTGTCTGACCTTTAGGAGTACCTTGGAGAGGAGAGGCAGAGGAGGGAAGGCATATACTGTAAGGGCTTTCCAGCTGAATGAAAGGGCGTCCACTTTCCATGCTTGCTTGTGATAAGTCCGAGTGCAGAATCTCTGTAGCTGGCAGTTGTGAGGGGAGGCGAATAGATTTGTCTGGGCATCCCCATTTCCTGTTATCATGTTGAAGATTTGTGGATCTAGTTTCCACTCGTGAGGATCCATGAGGTTTCTGCTTAGTTCATCTGCCAAAGTATTTGTCTTTCCTGGCAGGAATTGTGCTTGTAGATGTACTTGACAAGTCAATGCTGTGTTCCACAAAGTCAGGGCTTGCCTGCAGAGGGGGTAGGAATGTGTGCCCCCTTGCTTGTTTATGTACCACGTGACTGTAGTAGTGTCCGTCTTTATCAGTAGTTGTCCTGGATGAAGTAGGTCCTTGAAGGCTGTCAGGGCATTTTGTACAGCTAGCATCTCTTTTTGATTGATATGAAGATGCATTTGGTTTGTGGGCCATGTGCCCTGAATACATTTTCCTGTCATGTGCGCCCCCCAGGCATAATCTGATGCATCTGCTGTTAGTGTCTGCCTGGCAGTGGTTAAGGTGAATGGCTGTCCCTTGTTGTGGTGACAGGCTTCTGCCCACCATTGAAATTCCTGTTGCAGGCAGGGAATGAGAGCAATTACTGTTTCCAGGCTGTGGCAATGTTGAGTCCAAACACTTTTTAGATACCACTGTAGTTTCCTCATATGCAGTCTTGCGTATGGAATTAGTAGACTACAGTATGCCATGTAGCCCAGAGCCTGCAGAATTTTTCTTGCAGATAACGGGGTCTTTGTTGCCATGTCATTGAAGTAAGAAGTCAGATGCCTTTGTTTGTCTGGCGTGAGATAAGCCATCTGGGCAGTTGTATTTAAGCTTGCACCCAGGAATATTATCTCTTGAGAGGGTACTAGTTTTGATTTCTTTTTGTTTACTGTGTACCCTAGGCAAATTAGTAATCTTTTTACAAACGCCAGATGCTGTAGTAGAATATCTTTGTTCTTTGCTTGAATAAGACAGTCATCCAAGTAGGGATATATTTGAATTCCTCTTTGTCTGCAAAATGCAATTACTGGTGCCAGGCATTTTGTGAAGACCCTGGGTGCAGTAGATAAGCCAAAGGGCAGTGCAGAGAATTGGTAGTGCATTGAGCCAGCAATGAATCTGAGGTATCTTCTGCAAGATTGTCTGATTGGGACATGCAGGTATGCCTCTTTGAGGTCCAAAGTTACAAGCCAAGCCTTCTTGTCCAGCATGGGCAGAAACTGCTGTAGAGTCCACATTTTGAATGTTGGGACGTCCAGAAAAGTATTTAGAATAGACAGGTCCAGAATTGGTCTCCAAACTTTGTCCATTCTTGGTACTAAGAAAAGTCTTGAGTAAAATCCTTGTCCCTGCTCTTGCTGTGGCACTGGCTGAATAGCCCCCATGTCCATGAGAGATGAAAAGTACAGTTTTGTACCTACCATAAATGTAGATGTCCGATAGATATGCAACTGCAGTCATAACATATGGGTTGTCCTGCCTCAGGCAGCCCTCGGTCGGCCGGATTCCAAAGTCTGGGTCCGGCGTCGGCTGGTGTCGCCTCCTCTCTGACGTCACAACGGCTGGAGTATAAAGGCATCGGCCGACGCCATCTTCTTCAGTGTTTCTTGCCCCAGATGCCAGGTGCCCTCCTAGGAAGGCTACATTTGGTGAATGGATAAACAATTCCAGACATGCACAACAGTAATAAACAGATACACCATAGGAGATACCCCCCAGCTAATAGGAATAGGGGTAGTGGACCCATAAAGAAGGATGCAGAGGGGTAGGAGGGTGGGAAAATCCGACTGCAGTTGCATATCTATCGGACATCTACATTTATGGTAGGTACAAAACTGTACTATGTCCTTCAAGAATGCAACTGCAGTCATAACATATGGGTTGAATACCATAGCCAAGCTGGGGGTGGTTGGAACTAAGGAAGTGATGGTGTAGCTAAAATGCCCTGCAGGACTGCCGAAGCAAAGCCTGCTCGGGATCTGGAGTATAAAGGCAGGTTGTAGTGCTTGGTAAATGTATGCATGGAGCTCCATGTAGCAGCTTCTAGAATGTCCTTTGTAGCCACTCCTCTGAGGAAAGCTGTGGATGTGGCTATAGCTCTGGTGGAGTGTGGCCTAATATTGGCTGGCACACCTTTTCCATGAAAAGAATAGCAGAATCTAATGCAGTGTCCAATCCATTTGGAAATTGTTTGTTTGGAGATTGCTTTTCCTTGTACTCCCGTAGCATAGGCTACAAGCAGTTGGTCAGACTTTCTGGTGGCCTTAGTTCTGTCCAAGTAGTAGCGTAGTTGCCTGTGTATGTCAAAAGTATGTAGCAGTGCTTCCCCCCTGTTTTGAGGATTGGGGAAGAAAGTAGGCAGGTGAATGGCTTGATTTAGAGACACCCTGGAAATTACTTTTGGCATGAATGAAGGATTGGTTCTTAGAGAGACTCTGTCCTGATGAAAAATGAGAAAAGGAGGCACTGCCATGAGTGCCTGTATCTCCGAGACTCTTCTTGCTGATGTGACTGCCAATAGGAAAACTGTTTTCCATGAGAGAAATTGCATTTCTGAAGTTGCTGCTGGTTCAAAGGGAGGAAGAGTTAATTTTTCCAAGATGAAATTGAGGTCCCATGCAGGTACTGGCAGTTTCCTGGGAGGTTTGATATTCTTTATCCCTCTTAGGAACTGTCTTAGCAAAGAATGTGAAAACACAGGTGGATCACAATTGTATTTTGCTGAGATTGCTGAGGCATGAATCTTTATGGAAGAATATGAGAGACCAGTATGAAACATTTCTGCCAAGTATTCCAATATCTGAGGTATACTCAATACTGTTGCATCCTGACCCCTGTTAGCATTCCAGATGATGAATCTCTTCCACTTGGCTGAATAGGTTTTTCTGGTGGAAGGTCTGCGTGCTTCCAGTAAGATCTCTTGAACTTTTTTGGAAAGAGAAATATCGGAAGGAGTTATGGTAACCTCCAGGCTGTCAGATGTAATGTTTTCAGGTTTTGATGAACAGTCCTGTAATTGCGTTGTGTTGGAAGCAGAGGCCATAGGGGCAGAGGCCACGGTTTGGTCCGAGTTATGCTCAACAGCAATGGGTACCAGTGCTGCCTTGGCCAGTCTGGAGCTATCAAAAAGCCTGTTGGTTGTTCTGCTTTGATCTTCAGTATCACCTTGGTCAGCAGTGGTAGAGGAGGGAATGCATAAATTGTTAGGGAATTCCAGCTGAAGGAGAGAGCATCCGTCTTCCAGGCTAGAGGATGGTGGGTCCTTGTACAGAACTTTTCCAGGTGATGATTCATGTGAGAAGCAAAGAGATCTATGTCCGGTCTTTCCCATGTCCTTGTTATTTGTGAGAAAATGTGAGGTTGCAGCATCCATTCGTGTGGATCCAAGAAATTTCTGCTCAGCTTGTCCGCCAGTACATTGTCCTTGCCTGGCACAAACTGAGATTGCAAATGTATCTTCAGACTTAGGGATTTTTCCCAGAGAATCATTGTTAGTCTGCAGAGGGGATAAGAATGAGTGCCTCCCTGCTTGTTTATATACCACATAACAGAGTTGTTGTCTGTCCTTATTAGCAAATGTCCTTGTTGAAGTGATTTTTCGAAAGTCTCGACTGCATGTATCACTGCCAACATCTCTTTTTGGTTTATGTGCAGATGCCTTTCCTTTGGTGTCCATTGACCTTGAATGCATCTGCCCTCCATGTGCGCCCCCCCATCCATGGTCTGAGGCGTCTGGTGTAATCATTTGGCCTGCTTGAGGTTTGTTGAAAGACATGCCTTTGTTTAACTGACTTGTTTGAGCCCACCACAAAAATTCTCTTCGCAGACATGGAATGAGTGGGATTACGTCCTCTAGGCTTTGGCTGTGTTGGGACCATAAGCTTTTTAAGTACCATTGCAGCTTTCTCATATGAAGTCTTGCCAAAGGTATCAGAAGAATGCAAGATGCCATGAACCCCAGGGCCTGCAGGATTTTCCTTGCAGTCAGCTGGGAGAGCTTTGCTAGGCCTTTAAAGTACTCTGGTAACTGCTGTTGTTTTTCCTCTGTGAGATAAGCCATTCGTATTTTTGTGTCCAGCTTGGCTCCTAGGAAAATAATCTGTTGGGATGGCAGAAGTCTTGATTTCTGAATGTTGACTGTGTATCCCAAGGCCTGTAGTAATTGAATGACACAGTCCAAGTTTGCTATCAAGGTTTGTTTGTTGTCTGCTTGTATGAGGCAGTCGTCCAGGTAAGGGTATATTTGAATCCCCTGGAGTCTGCAGTGTGCCACTACTGATGCCAGGCATTTCGTGAACACTCTGGGCGCAGTAGATAAGCCAAACGGCAATGCTGAGAATTGATAATGCTCTGTCCCTGCAAGAAATCTGAGGTATCTTCTGCAGCTTTGTCTGATTGGGACATGCAGGTATGCCTCCTTGAGGTCCAGAGTGACCAGCCAAGACCCCTTGCCCAGCATGGGAAGGAGCTGCTGCAACGTCAGCATTTTGAACTTTGGCACAATGAGATAAGTATTTAGAGTAGACAAGTCCAGTATAGGCCTCCATTTGTTTTCCTTCCTTGGAACAAGGAACAGTCTTGAATAAAATCCCTGGCCTTGTTCCAGTGGAGGGACCTTTTCTATTGCTTTTATATTTAACAGCTTTGAAACTTGAATGAGTGCCTCTGCCCTTTGATGGAGTGGCAGGTTTGGCATGCCTTGTCTTATTGGTAAAGTATGGAAGTGGAATCTGTAACCTTTGTCTATTAAATCCAGAATCCAGTTGTCCTTGGTTAAGATATGCCAGTTTTTTGAGAATAAGGATAATTTTCCGCCCAAAGGTGCTTCTCTTTCAGCCTTTGTAGGCGGTATGAATGTCGAGTCATTGTGGTTGTCCTTGTGGTGCAGCTGGGCTGCCTGCGCCACTTCTTTGATTTGGCGGTTGCCATTGGCGGCCCCTGTAGGAGCCTCGGTATTGCCCTCTACCTCGGGCACGCCTGTTTTTTCCCCTTTGAAACTTGTCAGAGTCTGGAAAGGACCAATTCTTTGAAGGCCAATTCCTGCTGAATCTGGGTGGCTGAACCTGGAGGAAATCTTTGACTGTCTGTACTGATTTAGCTTTTTCCTCAATGGACTTCAACACATCTTGTGCATTAGCACCAAAAAGCTTCTGTTTTTCCAGAGGTGCATCAAGTAACTTTACTTTAACATGGTCTGGCAGTGGCTGTTCTTTTAACCAAGCATGTCTACGTATAACAGCCCCAGTCATAGCTGCCCTACATGAAGCCTCCAATGCATCATAACCACACTGAAGAAAATGATTGCTAACCTGCTGGGTGTTATGTACTACATCCTGCAATGCCTTTCTATCAATAGGCTCAGGAGAGGCTAGCTTTTTCTGTAAATCATCCAGTAAAAAATCCTGGTACTGAAACATATGAAAAAGGCAGTTAAGTGACCTCATGGCCAGGGTAGTAGAGGTATAAACTTTTTTACCCCATCTCTCCAGGGATCTAGCTTCCCTATCCGCTGGCAGTGGATTCTTGGCTGTGGAAGTAGCCACTCCCTTGGGGCCCTGTGAAATAGTTTCTAGATCCACAGAATGGGCCTTAAAGAGATGTTTGTGGGTGTCAGGGACCCTATAATATCTGTCTGGCTTGACAGGAGCAGGAGGGAGAGAATCAGGGTTAGCACTGGAGTCGGAGAAAACATCATCCAGGACATCCACAACTGGAGGGATAGCTAAAGGTCTGTGCTGGGGTAGCTTGAGGAAGGTACATAGCCTTTTCCTGGAATCAGAGAATTTCTGACCCTGCCATTTAAAATGGTCTCTCATAGAGTGTAGGACCTCACCGAACGAAAAATCCTCTGGAGGGGAGGCAGAGGGAATTGATTCCTCAGCATCAGAGTCCTCATAGGCCTGGAAGGATTCTTCTTGGGTATCTGAATGCTCAGAATCCCCAGAGGCTTCATCTGAAGAGAGGTTGTCGGCCTGCTCAGTTCTGGGCCTTTTTTCTGCAGGCGGCTGTGAACCTCTGTCTGGATGAGGCTGAGACCCCCTGATAAGAGAAATAAGATTTGCAGCTAGAGACATGATCTGTTTATCAGAAGAAGGGGCCTGGGCAGTAGGTTTAGGATGGGCCTTGGCCTGGCTGGCGGCCTTAGCACATGCAAAGGCCTTGATGGACATGGATACAGGAGGCCTAGCTGCCCCACATGCAGGAGTAACCTTGTCCACAGGAATGGTGTCGGGTAGATCCAGAACTTCGGTTTCTGGAGGAAAATCAAAAACCGGCACCGGTGTAGACTCCGAGACCGAAGGCCGTGTTAATGCTGTGTCGACGGCCTGGAGCGGCTGAATTACCACTTCCGAAGGGACCGAAGCACTCGTGGAGGGTTTAGGAGGGGTATCGGTGGAGGACGCAGGCCGAGGATGTCGGTCCCGGTCCTTTCATTTTTTGGTAGATTGGGTTGTCGGTTGTTCCGACAGCATGATATACGCAAAAGATTTGCCGAAAAAGTCTTCGGCAAATTCTGCCCGGCGCCTGAGAGTGTGCTTATTAAAGCAAGCACAGGCAGCACAGGCCGAGACGTCGTGGTCTGGGCCCAGGCAAGGGAGGCAATAAGAATGGAAGTCCTTATGAGGTATTTGTTTACCACAAGACAAACAATTATTAACTTTCTCAATTTGTTCTGACATCGGCTGAGGCAAGAAAAAATGTTCCCCAATGGGGTACTTAGCTTTTAGATGACTTTGGTACTGAAAACACAGGAGCTGACCGACCGGCACTTGCGAACTGCTTCTGCTTCGGGCACCGTGCGGCAAGAAAGACTGAAGAAGATGGCGTTGGCCGATGCCTTTATACTCCAGCCGTTGTGACGTTGGAGAGGAGGAGACACCAGCCGACGCCGGACCCAGACTTTGGAATCCGGCCGACCGAGGGCTGCCTGAGGCAGGACAACCCATATGTTATGACTGCAGTTGCATTCTTGAAGGACATCTTGTTTTTGTGCCTCTTGCCATTGATTGTGTGGCAGGTCTGGCATACCTTTTGCCTTTGGAAGGGTGTGAAAGTGGGGTCTGGCATACCTTTTGCCTTTGGAAGGGTGTGAAAGTGGAACCTGTAGCCCTGAAAGACTATATTTAAGACCCATTTGTCCTGAGTGATCTTGTGCTAGTTTTGTGAAAAAAGTGCTCGCTTTCCCCCTAAGGGTGCTGGGAAAAAAGAAGTGCTTGGCATTGGCAGAGGGAAGTCACTGGGACTGTTTTCTATAAGGCTGTGATTTGTCTTCTCTGCTTTTGGAGGTAGAAGCACCCCATTGTTTGGGCCTGTATAAGCCCTGGGGCTGTTGCCTGCCTCTAGGGCATCTGAATCTGCCTCTTTGTGGTCTGTCTGACACTGGAAAGGACCAATTCTTAGAGGGCCAGTTCCTGCTAAATCTGGGTGGCTGCACCTGTAAGAAATCCTTTACTGACTGCATAGATTTTGCCTTATCCTCCATTTTCTTCAACACCGCTTCTGCCTTAACACCAAACAAAGTATCATGCTGTAATGGAGCATCCAATAATTTTGCTTTAACATGATCAGGCAGATTCTGTTCCTTTAACCAAGCATGCCTTCTAATGACAGAACCTGTAACAGTGGACTTGCACGAGACCTCCAGTGAATCATAGCCACATTGCAAAGTATGTTTTCCCACTTGTTCAGCTGCATGCAATAAATCCTGCAAATCTTTGTTCTCAGAACGTTCAGAATTTGTCAACATTTTTTGTTTTAACAAAGACATTAAGTATTGCCGATATTTGAGCATATGAAATTGACAATTTAAAGCCCTTACAGCCAAGGTAGCAGAAGTGTAAACTTTTTTCCCCCATCTGTCCAAAGCCCTAGAATCTCTATCTGAGGGGACAGGGTTTTTGGCAGAAGCAGCCTTGACTCCTTTGGGACCCTGTGAGATAGTTTCTGGGTCAGCAGCAGGGTTTTTGTAAAGAAATTTATGGGAGTCTGGGACCCTGTAGTATCTGTCCGGCTTAACAGGGGCAGGAGGTAAAGAGTCTGGAGACAGGCCAGACTTTGAAAAAACATCATCTACTATGTCTAGAACAGGGGGAATTGCAAAAGGTCTGTGCTGAGGAAGTAAAAGAAAGTCTCTAAGTCTTTTCTTAGAATCGGAATAATCCTGGCTCTCCCAATGGAAATGCTCCCTCATGGTATGCAGGGATTCCCCAAATGAATAGTCCTCAGGAGGAGAAGCTAAAGGAATAGAATCTTCAGCATCAGAATCCTCATAGGGAGGAACAGAATATCCCTGATCAGAAGAGGAATCAGAGGAAATGGAAACCTGATCAGAAGAATCATATTCAGTGTTTTGCCTAGGCCTCTTATCAGGAGGGGGGTGGGAACCCCTGATCAAAGTAATTAGGTCTTCGGACATTTTGACCATCTGTTTCTTAGGCATAGAAGTCTGTCCTGGAGAATGCTGTACTGGTTTCCTTGTCTTTAAAACTGTTTTAGACTTTGTCTTGGATGCTGAAGTAGGCTTTATATAACGTTGTGTAGGTCTGAAGACACCCTCAGAAGCCAATGCCTGCTCAGCGGCTCCGGACCCATCTGAGGGATTAATTTCCAAAGGGCCAATAACTTGAGTATCCAGAGGCCTAGCTGTTTCCACGTGGGTGTCGGAGACGGCCTGTGGCTCTGAGGTAGCGAGAGTCAGGGGCTGCAAAAGCGCCTCACTGAGCACCGGCGAACTGGCGACTGGCCTAGAAGAGGATTTGTTGTCAGTTTTGGACCTCGGATGCTTGTCCTTGTCTTTATCCTTGCGTTTTTTATGAATTCCAGTCATCGGTTGTTCTGACAGCATTATGTAGTTAAACCTTCTGCCAAAATAATGAAAAGCAAAATCATACCGATGCTTAATAGTGCGTTGGTTAAATCTAGCACAAAACCGACAACTAGCAACGTCGTGGTCAGGGCCTAGGCAAGGAATACAGTAAGAGTGGAAATCCTTATGAGGCATTTGCTTCCCACAAGAAATACAATTGTTAACTTTTTCTGACATCGGTCTGGAGAAAGAAAAAAGTTTCCCCAACGAGGTACTTCGGATCTGAAATTCGATTTCGAAAATCTCAGGAGTCAGCCAACCGGCACTTGCAAACTGCTTTTGCTTCGGGCACCGCGCGGCAAGAAAGACTGGAGAAAATGGCGTCGGCTGCATCTTTTATATCCCTGGCACACTGACGTCAGGGAAGACGGGACAGCAACCGACGCCAGACCAGGACTTTGGAATTCAGACCGACTACGGGTAGCCTGTCAGCAGGATAACCCTAGTGTAATGACTGCAACAGTGAAACACGATGAACATCTAGATTTTCCACTAAACAGACAGATTCAGTCACACAGGAAAAATTTTTAAATCAAATACAGTGGAAGCAACACGAGGACTAGGTCCTTTAAGTTAAATAGGCCTAGCCCTGTGAAGAACCAGGTCTTCTAATTCAAGCAGACCAAGAAGGCACAACACACAAACATGCTCAAAGGGTAGCAAATTAACAACTGTAAGAAATTAAGACTTTAGCGGGTCCCCACTAAAGACCACCAGTCAACAATAATCGCTTAACAGGAAAATAATCAACAGGAGCCCCTACTGATTAAAGACGGCAAACTTGCCAAACTAACTCTCTAGACAAGAAAACGCAACTGTGTCTAACTACTGATATACAGGAGACTACTAATACTAGTCACACAAGACCACAAGGCAATTTAGGTAAATCCTAACTGTAAATAACAGAAAAAGGCGAAACCGCCAAAACTAACGCTTTAGGCAAAGCGCAATTGCGCCCAACTACTGGTACACAGGATACCACTAATACGGTCACACAAAAACCACAAGACAATAAAGATAAGCCCTATAATGTACGTATTCAATAACAATGAAAAACGATACTAGAATAATGAAAATTGCAAAAACTTATCCAGAGCCAACAGAAGCACATCCGAACTGTCTCCACGTGGGAGTCGGAGGCGGCCTGTGGCTCTGAGGTAGCAGGAGTCAGGGGCTGCGAAAGCGCCTCACTGAGCACCGGCGCCTTTTTCTGTTATTTACAGTTAGGATTTACCTAAATTGCCTTGTGGTCTTGTGTGACTAGTATTAGTAGTCTCCTGTATATCAGTAGTTAGACACAGTTGCGTTTTCTTGTCTAGAGAGTTAGATGTGGCAAACAAGATCTGGGGATTGCACTGGTGCACCATGGGATACCTGCTTAGCCATGAGCCAACCAGAAGTCTTCAAGCTTGAAAATCGGCCAAGTCAGAGCCGAGGATCGGCTCCGAACCCATATGTAAAAATGAAGGTGAGAATGGACTACCTAACATCACAGGCTTTTAAGCCAGCAAGTTGAAAGAGATGGAAAACTGCCTAAACGGCCAATAAACTACAATTTATAGGCCAAAACCCACTCTTCCCGTGGTAGATAGGCTACCTGATGCTTACCACTCCCACTGAAAAGCTAGAAGGCCTCCTTCCAACACAGAAAGGCTTGGGGGGGGGGCTCAAAAGCTTAAAAAGAGTCCTGGATACAGCAAATCTGAACCTGGACTAGACTAGTAACAGGAAAGGCAGGAAACAAGCACAAACACAGGCTTTTGAATCAGAAGGTTGAAAGAGATGGAAGAGCTTCCCAAACGGCTAATAAACTACAATTTCTGGGCCAGAAACCTCTCCTCCTGTGGTAGATATGCTACCTATTGCTTACCACTCCCACTGATAAGCTAGAAGGCTTCCCTCCAACGCAGAAAGGCTTGGGGGGCTCAGGAGCTTACAAACAGTCCTGGATACAGCAAGTCTGTATCTAGACTAGACAAGTTACAGGAAAGGCAGGAAACAAGCTAGGCATATTTTTTTTTTTTTTTTTTACAGAAAAGCAGCTAAAACAGCAGTAAATACAATTCAAATGCAGTACAGGCTAGCAGACGTGTATCAATATTACGGCAAATACAGTTTAATTAAATGCAATTAAATTAACAAATGACTAAAAAACAAGTGCAGAAGGCATTAAATTAGAAGGCTACTAACAAGCAGTAATAAGTGCAGAGTAAGAACAACTGAACAGATAACAGCATGCAGAACAGCAACTAAGACAGTTACAGTAAGAGCAACTGAATATATATATATATATTTTTTTTTTTTGAGGGAGAGAACACAGCAGGATTAAGAGGCTACAGGGGTCGTCCTTCTCAAATGCTCTCTTTGTACACAGTAGGAGTGCCTGAAATCAGAATATGATCTCACTGCACTCAGTTGAGTGAGCAAATGAGATGGACCCAGAAGGAGTATCCAAATACAAACTTACAAGAGGGGCGGGCAGTTTCAAAGCCACCAAGATAAGAACAGGGTGGGTGGGAGAAACACAGTGGAGACAACAAGAGACAGAAACAATACAGCACCACTATAAATAATAGGCAAGTGTATGAATACAGCATAGTGCAAATTAAGTTGCAAAAAGTGTACTTATCAATTTGGAATAGATTCCAATTTTGCAGCTCAGCAAATCTATCAGCTTTCCAGCAGTTCACAGAAATGCAGTCTGCATTGGAATTACATCAATGAGATACACCTCAGGCAATGACTAACAGCTAGGATGTGGGCTGGCTCAACAACCCCCTCCCTGAAACTAGCTTGAGCTACCCTGAGAAAAAAACACAGTGGAGACAACAAGAGACAGAAACAATACAGCACAACTATAAATAATAGGCAAGTGTATAAATACAGCACAGTGCAAATTAAGTTGCAAAAAGTGTACTTATCAGTTTGGAATAGATTCCAATTCTGCAGCTCACAGCAAATCTATCAGCTTTCCAGCAGTGCACAGAAATGCAGTCTGTATTGGAATTGCTCATCATATCATCCTATTTCACTTCTAAACATGGATTATAAGTAATTTATGCGTATTCTAGCAAACAGATTCAATTTTATTTTGCCAAGATTAATAAATGAAAATCAAACTGGATTTATATTAAATAGGAGGGTTGAAAATAGTATTATTAGACTTAATTCATTAACAGATATTGCAAATAAAAAATTTAAATAATTTTCAATGATAAGTTTAGATTTAGATAAAGCATTTGACTTAGTGGATTGACATTACTTATTTAAAGTGCCTGAAGTGTATACCTTTTCTCTGGAGTTTATAAATTTAATAACAAAGCTTTATAATAACTCGTTTTCATTTGTTAAAATAGGCTCCTTTCTATCTAGATAATTTAAAATCTTAAAAGGTAAAAAACAAGGTTGTCCATTGTCTCCTTTGTTATTTGCATTGATTATAGAACCTTTTTCCGATTACATTAGATCAAATAAAAATATAAATGGCTTTTCAATGGATGGAAATTAAAAAAGAATATAATTTTTTGTGGATGATATTTTATTAACTATTGGTAATACAGAATCATTATTAATACATACAGTTAATACTCTAAACTGTCTTGAAGAGATTTCAAGTTTAACATTTAATCACTGTAAAATAAATACTTTGGTAATTAATAAAAAAATTCCTTTTGAAAAAGTTAGTCATTTTAAGTGGGATAATTGACAAATCAAATATCTTGGAATCATTATTACATCCACTTGCAAAGGTTAAGTATTAGTAAATTATAAAAATGTAATAGAAGAATAGATTATTCTTCAGAATGGAAGACAGACATACATTAATTAAAATAGTCATTTTGCCTAAAATCTTATTTTATATGTAAACACTAATTATAAACCCTCCCAAAAATATTTAAACAAATACCCAACTATATTTTTCTTAAATGTCTATAGTACCTTAATAAGCTAAGAATATATTTTGAGTGGTTTACCAAAAGCTGGGAGGAAGGTTGTATAGGTTTTCCAAATATTGAACTATATGTCAAGTCTGTCAATATCAAAATAATAGCTCAATGGCGGAACTCTGCATATGAGTCAAGATGGAAATTAATACATTGAGAGAATTTTGCTTATTTATAACAAATTTGCTGTAGAATCTCATACACAACTTGTGTTTAATAAAGTTTATTGCATTCTAAAAGGATATTGCATGAATGATAGGAATAATTCTACCTTAATTCCTTTTGTTACTTACATCCTTCTCACATTTAAGAAACATATGAATTCTAATTATATGGTTAAAGAACTGTTATTTTTATTGTTTTCTATAGCATATACAAAGGAATGTTTAGAGACCTTTAATTTGAGTAAAATGTTAGATCCTAAAAATAGTAGTTTAATTTTTTGGCATAATTTCCTAAATGGCAGTAAAATACATTCTGCTGATTATCTTCTAGCAATACATGGTTTAGAGAAAAATAAATGGTTGAGTACACAAATTTGTAAGGAGTATATTAGTAATAAAGTATAAGTATCATTTAATTCAAGCATGAAATCTGTCCCAAAAATTTTAAAATTTTTTATCAGTATTAATAATAATTTAATAAGTAATAATTCATACTTATATAAAATATACAGAATTATTAGAACTGATTTTACTCTTCCTAATACAACATTTTGGAATTATTCCAAAATAATTAATAATGAAGTTTTTTTTCAGACGTAAATAAATTATTTTTAAAATCTGCAGGAAAATCTACCTCTTCACTTTACTGGAACCTTTTTACATGGACGTATTTGCATAGAGCTTTTTTTAACACCTCATGAAGTTGCATATAAATCAGTAAATTTTAATTGCTGAAGATGTGGAGAAGCATATAATACTACACAGGTTCATATGGCATTACAGTCTAGAATAAGATCTTCTTTTTGGATAGAGTACAAAATTTTGCCCAAGCATTGTGGTGAGATAAATGTATAATCACTAATTATTTGATCTTATTCAATGCTCCATTTCTAGATTGTATCCTAACATCACAAGTGCATCTTCTTTGGTCTATTTTAGCCATAGCTATTAAAGTTATCACAAAGAATTGGGAAAGTAAAACTATCTGATCATTTATTGAATTTGTTTATTCAAATAAGAGTGTTTGTAAAAATGAATTGCTAACTGTTAAAATGAGAACTCCTAATGTCAACCATCAGTATATATCAGTATACCCATCCAGTTACCTAGGTTTACCTTGAAGGTGTCAAGGGTGCTGCTCCACTTAATACGTAGTTGAAGTTTGTTCCAGAGGCAAGGGATATGTTCCCTCTGCTCTTCCACCACCATTCAATCAGTACATTCCATAGGTCAACAGTCAGAGGGTCCCTAGAATATGCTGCCTGTGCTACATCGTGCCTCCAATCCTGCTTATTTGGGGTGATATTTTTTATGACTTCAGCTTGTGGACCAAGTACCCATAGCAAGTTCTGCTAATTCTGGTCCCCAGACAGAAGAGCTTCAACTCTACTAACCCATGGTCACATCCTTACTCTGTATCCCATGTACCTTCTGGTGGGTTTCCTATGGACTCTGCCAGGAGTTTAAAGTCCTTCCATCTTCATATACGACCTACAGAATTGTGTACAGTGTTTACCTGAGCAAAAGTATTACTTCGCTGATACTGGAGTGTATACCTCTGAAAAATACACTCAGTGTTCTGTTCACTGCTGTCATATTCTCTCTCTCTGATCCAATAGTCCAAATCAGATGCAGGGGTGTGGGCCTTGTAATCCCTCCCACATGTGGGGGACAGATGAGGGGGGTGACAACTCCTGCAAAAAATGTTTGAATGGTGTAACAATTAGTTTTGGAATTTAATGTTTTACTACCTGAATCACATTTTTTCCCAAAAGTGTTAGAACTTGCTCTTTCAGGTCCTGAATCTATGAAAGGAGCCCAACTAACCATTTGAAAGTGACCATCCTATCCCTCCAGGAATCCCAGACTCTTTCAAAATCTTGATGATCAGTACACGCCATCCATTCCACAAATTAGTTCCTACTACTCTACTCTACTACTGCCCACTACTCACTCTATACATTTTTTTTTAAATATAGGTAAAACTGGCTTATCCAAACCTGCTGCAACACCTGACCTATCTTTCCTTTATAGTGTTGTACCATCACATGTTCTCCTTATTGCCTTATATACTAATATCATATCCCCTACTGTTTCTGGTATGTGTGTGTGTGTGTGTGTGTGTGTGTGTGTGTGTGTGTGTGTGCGTGTGTGAGTGTGTGCGTGTGTGTGTGTGTGTACATATCTATCTATACATGTGTCTGTGTGTGTTATCTATATAGTTATATGGTAGCAGTACTACTGACTGACAACCTATCTGATTGACAAGTTTTTGTGAATGCAAAAAGTGAGACAGCACAAATGACAAAATGCACTTTTGGTTAAATACAATTTGGTTGAATGCAAGGTTTATATACCAGAGATAAGCAGGAATACGCAGTAAAATGAATGTTTGACTGAAAAGGTAGTGATAGTGAATATGTCCACACAATGGTACCTATAGTAAGCAAACCAAACCAGAAACAAATACCAAATATTAAAGAAGAAAGAGAGCTGGCTTGTGAAGCAAGGAAAAAATATTACAACAAAAAAAAAAATACAAGCTTTCACACAACATGCTTCTTCAGGTATCTCACATGCATAATTCTGACATACTTATGCAGGTATGCACACATGAATGAATTGTTCTAGGTTTATTAGTTATGCTAACAGACAGTATTCATTTAGCAAATGTCTTTAAACAGTGTGCTCAATCCCCCACCCGATTCCTGCATTACACCACAACTGGAGTTGTACATTACATGAATACATTTGGAGCTTAAAACATATTTATGTTTATTGTATATACACATGTTTACATTCATGCTACCTGCTGACTCTGTTTCACTGAACTATATTAACTGTAAAGTACTATAAACTGTATGATGTATAAAGTTGGTAAAAGTCATAAACATATGTTAAAATATCTGCCTGGTTATACTTAATAACTATTACCCTGTATCAGTCTCTGTTTGTATAGTCTTCTATACCCTCTTTTCCCCATTACTGTGTCAAGTTGCATCCCCATCTCCTGTTCTGCCTCTGTTTTACACTTTCTGTAAGATCCCTTTCATCATCAGCTGTCTCTCTTTTTTCCTCCTCCCTCCTCTGCCTTACCCTTAACTTGCCTTCCATAATATAATTAACAGTCACTCTAGTTTCCCCCCTTCCTTTTTCTCCTTCAAATTCCCCTCTTGTGTTCTAAGATCTTTCTTGGCCCTGTCCCCTTTTTCTTCAGTACATCACTAGACACACTCTCACCCTAACACACTTCTCACAATTTTCCACCAGTTCCCACCCTTCATCACTTTCTCCTCTTTAACTTCACCCATTTCTATTCCTTTATATACCCCTCTTTACTTACTTCTCCCTTAGCACCATTAATATAATCCTACATCATCAATTACTGAATACCTACACATACTTTTCTACACCGCCATTAGGCTAGTAGGCCTCATCCAGCCTTTCTAGAATTTCTCCTCCTCATCTATTCTCTACCATTTCCCCCTCCCCATGCTTATCTAATTTACCTTTTTACTTAATCACTGCCCTTCAACCAGTTCTCATACTTACCTTATTATCACCACTCTCTAGCCATTGACAAGTCTCATCTACTACTGCCTGGTGTGGACTCATATATTCACTTCTCTCTAATATACCTCTTCTGTCACATATTTTTTCTAAAACAATAACTAATGTCGACATTAACATCACTGAGCCACAAATTATGATCCCCCATCTTCCTTATCCTACGATCCTCCTCTCTTTAGCTAATGTCACAACTTATCACATTCCATTTAATTCACACAACTAAACTAACTTCCTTCATGATGCCATACATATATCAGCTAAACCATATCTACTTTTTTTCACTTAAGGTCTACCTCTGTTTTCCCCTCCCTCACTCTGGTTACTTGGTTGAATCATGGGGGCAGGTGTGCACCATTTCAACCTGCTTCCATGGATCCCCAGCCATGCCCCCACTCTATCCCCTCTTAGATGACAATTGCTCTACATACATCACAGCTTTTGCAGAGAATGTCAAAGGGACTGACTGTGTAACTATTTCCCACTCTGGGATGGGTACACCCTCATCTCTCTCTGCCGCTCCATCAGATGCCTCACCTAGGCTATAAGCAGGGCTTAATCCCTCTGTGTCACAGGATTTGCTCATATACCTTAACACTCTTGATCTAATAATTTATCCCAATTCAGTCCCACAGTTTTCAAATTCTGAAATTCTAGTCACATTGTTACAACTTAGCAAACACAAATCCTTACGCATTACTTCCTTGTACATTCCTTTAAAAAATAACAGCAACCAGTGCACTCTTGTACATACACTGTCTTGGACCACATATTCTTT
Source organism: Protopterus annectens (assembly GCF_019279795.1). Taxonomy (NCBI): domain Eukaryota; kingdom Metazoa; phylum Chordata; order Ceratodontiformes; family Protopteridae; genus Protopterus; species Protopterus annectens. Next base: position 107,761,283 of record NC_056750.1, on the reverse strand, counting down.
ATCCCATAAAACCATCCCATTAGATGCTGTAAATGTGAACTGGTCCTCCTCTGATTAATGCTCCCCATCTCTCTACACCAATCTATTTGGCTTTTAACAACAAAATACTACCCCTATTAGACACAATAAAGCTGCAGGTACAGAATCCATTTTTGACTGGATACTAACCTCTAATCTGGAAGAAAGCATCCAAGCTGGAACTCTACATGACAGAATGACTATCATCATGCCTACGTTATCAGAGTCAGTACGAAAATCCCCACAACTTCTCATGATAACTTAGCAAAAAGTCTGTCCAAATTTAGACCAGACACCTTCTTAACCTCACTAAAACAGTGCAAGTGGAACATGTTAAAACATCTCACACCAATGAAGAGTCTGAAGAATTAAGTGATATTTTTCTAAGTATACTTAATCAGCAAGTCTCACTAAGAAAGAAAAGAGTTAAAATAAATCCTGCCCTCTGGTTAAAAAAAAAAACAAAAAAACAAAAAGAAACACACCTTATAAGAATGCTGGACATGGTATGGAATACCTGCTGCACCAATATGACTCAGCACAACTATTAAAAATATTGTTGCATGTACAACATTATAAAAGCCTACATTAAACATGACAAGAAGGTGTCGCCATCCCTGAGAAAGTGGGTGGTCCTGGGGGAATCTCCTATGGTGATCCCTAGTGGAAGCTGGAGACATTCCAAGTAAAGGCAAGGTCAAGAAGGAGAATCAGGGTTGGGACATTCTTGAGGTGCTGTGGAAGTGGGGTGAAATGCCACATATCCCACTGCACGCCCACCCCTCAGCCATCATTATGGGATCCACGAGGCAAGGAGAAACAGGGCAGGACATACAAGAAAAAAAACCTTAAAAATGGACACTACAACACCCTAATATACTCTTAGGCTATTCCCTGATCATGACTACAAATTCGGGTACTGGAGTGGGGGAGAGTGGGCGCTGGTAGCTCCAGCGAAGAAAATAGGGCAGTGGCACTGGGATGGCAATCAAAGTGAAAGAAGGGAAGAAAAAAAGAAAACAAATGAAAAAAAAAATAAACATGACAAGAAAGATTTTTACATTACCCTACAACAATCACATTTTAAATCACCAAACTCCTCTTAGACATCCATAAGTAAGCATCTTAAACTGAGTAAAACAATATAACCAATCCATTACCTACAAAAAGAAATGCCAGTACAGCCTGACACTTTAAAATGCATTTCATAAATACTGCAACAGCTCAAGTTAGACATAAGACTTCTGCTAATGTCCCCATTCTCTCTAAATGTTCTAACCATGCAAATATCTTCATTCTAAGTTCTGTCTCTACAGCAACTGCAAGATGATGCCTTACCAAACTAAAGTCTACTACCCTTGCAGCTGAAATGCTCCAAGCTAAACACCTCAAAACAGCAGATGAAGCATTAGCATACTGTGATTCCATTCTTAACAAATCTATCCAAAAATCCCATGTCCATGCAACATGTAAATAGTCTGATATCCTACCATTACACAAAGGTGGCAACTCACTTTACTTCCACCTATACAACCACTGCCACACTGACTTTCCTTCCAACTATACAGCCACTGCCACACTCACTCTTCTTCCAGCTACACAACCACTGCCACATTCACTCTCCTTCCAACAATACAACCACTGCCACACTCACTCCCCTTTCAACTACACAACCACTGCCACATTCACTCTCCTTCCAACAATACAACCACTGCACACTCACCATACTTCCAACTACACAACCACTGCCACATTCACTCTCCTTCCAATACAACCACTGTCACACTCACCCTCCTTCCAACTACACAACCACAGTCATATTCACTCTCCTTCCAACAATACAACTACAGCCACACTCACTCTCCTTCCAAGTACACAACCACTGCCACATTCACTCTCCTTCCAGCTATACAACCACTGCTACACTCACTTTCCTTCCAGCTGTACAACCATTACTACACTCACTCTCCTTTCAAATACGCAACCACGGCCACACTCACTCTCCTTCCATCTACACAACCACTGCCACACTCACTCTCCTTCCAACTACACAAACACCGGCACACTCATTCTCCTTCCAAGTACAGAAACCACTACCACATTCACTCTTCTTCCAACTACACAACCACTGCCAGACTCACTCTCCTTGCAACTACACAACCACTGCCACACTCACTCTCTTTCCAACTACACAACCACTGCCAAAACAACTCTCCTTCCAACTATACAACTACTACCACACTGACTTTCCTTCCAACTACACAACCATGGCCACACTCACTCTCCTTCTAACTACACAACCACTGCCACACTCACTCTACTTACAACTACATGACCACAGTCACACTCACTCTCCTTCTAACTACACAACCACTGCCACTCTCACTCTCCTTCCAACTATACAACCATGGCCACAATCACTCTCCTTCCAAATACACAACCACGGCCACACTTACTCTCCTTCCAACTATACAACCACTGGCCTGGTATTGCTTGATCTCTCTAAGGCATTTAACAAAGTCTCCCTCTCTAAACTGTTGGAGAGAATCCTACATCTCAGATTCTATGTGCTGACAAGCAGGTGGTTTCAGAGCTTTCTAAATAATAGATCCCAATGTACAGGGCGGGAAAATGCCAACCGTACATCTACCAATAACTACTGGGTTCCCCAAATATCCTAGGGCTTCTTCCCTTTAACATATTCATAAATGACAGTCTCAGTCTCCAGCCTATCAGCACTAATACAATATGCGAATGATTCTAGCATTAACTGTTCTGTCACCATATCCCTGAACTACAAGTTCTAATGCAATCATTTTTTTATAATAGAATCATAGCTACTACAGTCAGACCTACTTTTAAATCCTAAAAATTCCAAGCTAACGCTATTTACTACAAAATCAGCCTCTGATATTAAAAGTCGCTTCATACTGTTAACATGAAATGACATTAATCTTGAACCTGTTCTGCACACTATGTTACCACAGACATAAATCTGAAATTTAGTCTACAAATACAAGTAGTTAAAGGGATTTTTTGAGTTTCTGACATTGAGGAAGTTGTGCTTTCAAAATGAATGACTATAATTTTTATTTTATTTTATTTATTATTTATTTATTTAAGTTTGATAACCGGGGAAGTCCACTCGGCCAAGAAGAGCCCATTTTCAGTGGAGGCCCAGGGAGAAAAACTTTTAGTTATGTACTCACCATAACTTCAGATGTTTGGGATCCATCTCGCCTACATTCTGACTGATGGGTTCGGAGCCGATCCCTCGGCTCCGACTCGGCACGCTTATGCCAAAGAGCGAAGTCTCTTATTGGCTGAGCTTACTATATCCCAGGATGCACCACTACCAGTCCCCCAGATCTAGTTTGTCCGCATACATGCACACATGCACGCCCTGCTTATATAACATCGTCAGATGAAACAAGATAAAACAGTAGAACTCAAAACCTTTCAATCTCTTCTGATCTCCAAGGCAGGGGGAAGGAGGGTGGGTATTAGGAATGTAGGCGAGATGGATCCCAAACATCTGAAGTTATGGTGAGTACATAACTAAAAGATGTTATGTGATCCTATCTCGCCTACATTCTGACTGATGGGACAGCGTCCCTAGCACCTGAATCCTGGGTGGCTCACTGGAAAACACTCCTGAGTACCGTGGAACCAAATGATGCTCGCCCTTTAGATGCCACATCCAATTTATAGTGGGAAATGAAAGTGTGGATTTGACCAAGTAGCCGCAGCACAAATCTCCGATATAGCGAGTTTGGAATGAAAAGCTATAGAAGTCGCCATAGCTCTGGTAGAGTGAGCTTTGATAGATGTTGTAAGTTGCTTATTCCAAGAAGAATAAGCCTGAGTTATACAATCTCTAATCCATTTGGAGATAGTAGCTTTTGTAATGGTTTTACCCAATTTATTGTCTGAGAAGGACACAAACAATTGGTCTGACTTACGAAATTGCTGAGTCCTGTCTAAATAGAAGCGCAATTGCCTGTGAACATCCAATTTATGGAGAGTGTATTCTGCTTCATTGGAGAATTTTGGGAAGAAAACTGGTAGCTCTAGAGATTGTTGAAGACAGAGATTAGAACAGACCTTTGGGACAAAGGATGGATTAGGCCTAAGTGATACTCTATCCTTGTGGAAAATCAAGCACGGTGGTTTAATAGATAGGGCTTGAAGCTCTGAAACTCTTCTTGCAGAAGTAATTGCAACTAAGAAGGCAGTTTTCCAAGACAGATATTTTAACTCACATGTAGCAGCCGGTTCGAAGGGGAGATGTTAATGCACGAAGCACCAAATCAAGATCCCACGGAGGCAGGATGAAAAACTGGGGTCTTAACAGGCCCGCACCTTTAATAAAAGTCTTGCATAATCTGCTGCTCATCAATGGAGGATCCATGGATTCGTGGAATTTAGAGATAGCCAGTTGGACTTTAATAGTAGAGACAGAAGACCCTTGATTAAACAGGGATGTTAAGAATTTCAAAACTTCCGGGATCGGAGCAGTGATAGGGTCTAAGCCCTGAGTTGAGCCCAGATAGCAAACCTCTTCCACTTACTGAGGTACAATTTGTTAGTGGTGGGTTTGTGGGCTGAAGATAAAATGTGAATAACTTCCGGTCTAATGTGTGACTTCTGACTAAAGTCGGAAGTGGAGGAGCCAGGCTGTCAACTTCAAGCAGTGTAGGGACTGATGCTGTCGTCCCGACTGATGGATTAGCAGATCCGGAGTTAGATCTAACGCCCAAGGATCGCCCACCGCATGTTTCTTCAGGTAGGAAACCATACCTGACGAGGCCAGTATGGAGCAATCAGTATCATTGTGGACCCCAATTGAGAAGCTTTTGAATGACTTTGGAGAGAAGTGGTATCGGAGGAAAGGCATAAAGTAGCCCTGTTGGCCAAGGTTGTGCTAGAGCATCCATAGCTGCTTCCCTTGATGTGGAGTCAAGGAGAAGAACCTTTGCACTTCGTGTTTAGTGGTGTTGCAAATAGATCGCAGCACGGCGTTCCCCATCTCCTGAAAACCTGAGCTGCTACTGTTTCGTTTAGGGACCACTCGTGAGGAGAGAGAATTGTCCTGCTCAATTTGTCTGCCAATATATTTGATTTCCCCGGAATGTGGGTCGCTACCAAGAAGCAGTTGGTAGCTACAGCCCATTCCCACACCCTCATGGCCTCTCTGCAAAGGGGGTAAGATCTGGTCCCTCCTTGTTTGTTCAGATACCAGACCACCGACATGTTGTCTATGTGGATGGCGATGATGCCCTGAGGAAGAAACTTGTGTAAGGCCTGTAGGGATAGAAGTACAGCCCTCATCTCCAACACATTGATGTGGAGAAGAGCTTCGTCTGGAAGCCAAGAGCCCTGAACTAACCTGCCCAGACAATGCCCCCCCACCCTATCTGGGAGGCATCTGTCGTCAGGGTAACCACTGGAGAGGGAATAACAAAGGGGCTTCCTTGATTTAGATTGGATGTCTGAAGCCACCAGCGAAGGTCCCGTTTGCATGTTTCCGTAATCATGATGTGATGATTGAGGGGAAGGTCCTGAAAGGACCATTGAGTTGACAATAGCCACTGAAGAATCCTCATGTGCAATCTTGCCAGAGGAACTAAAAGAACCGTGGCAGACATTGAACCTAAAACTTGTAGGACCATCCTGGCTGGGGCTTTGGATCTTGAAATCAGAGCTCGAACTTGGCCCTGTAAAGTTTGGATCCTTTCGGTAGGAAGAAAAACGCGCATCAATTTTGAGTCTATCTCTGCTCCTATGAACCTTATGCGCTGAGAGGGCAGCAAGACAGACTTTGACCAATTGAATGTAATCCCCAGGGAAGCACCCAGGGAGATAGTGGCTTTGAGGTTGTCCATTAGTAGATGCTTGGTGGTGGCAGTCAGGAGCCAGTCGTCCAGATAGGGAAACACTTGGAATCCGAGACTCCTCAGGTGAGCAGTCACTACTGCCAAACACTTGGTGAACACCCTGGGGGCTGTGGTGAGACCAAAGGGCAGTGCACAAAATTGGAAATGACTGACTCCCAGGCTGAAGCACAGATACCTCCTGGACGCCTGATGAATCGGTATGTGATAATATGCGTCCTTGAGGTCTATGGAGCACATCCAAACCTCCTTCTCCAACAATGGGAGAATGGATTGTAACGTGACCATTCGGAATTTGGATTTCGTGACGGATTGGTTCAGTTTGCTGAGATCCAATATTGGTCTCAGGTCCCCTGTCTTTTTTGGCACTAAAAAGAACCTTGAGTAATTTCCGGATCCGATCTGGTCTGTGGGGACCGGTTGGATGACTCCTTTTTCTAGCAGCTTTAACGCTTCTGCAGCTGCAATTTCCCTTTGACTGGGTGGTGGGTCCGGGATTTTTTTGGACGGTAGGGGTGAGCATGTGAATGGGATGGTGTAACCTCCGGCAATGATCCGAAGCACCCATCTGTCCTGAGTGATTGACTCCCAGGCTTTTAGGTGCTTGGCAAAATGGCACCCGACTGGCTCCGGAGCAGCACAGCCGGGCAATCCCTCATGATGTGTGGGAGGCTGAAGAGCCACGAAAGGACTCGCGGTCTCCAGAATTGCGGGGCCCTCTGCCGCCTCTGGGACGGCGTCTCCCAGAAAAATTTCCCCGTCCTCTGCCTCTGGAAGGGGAATCTTCCTGCTGTTGAGGAAAAAACTTACGTGATTTTCGGAACCACATCTTCCCCCCTCCTTTGGCCTTGGGATAAGGCCGAAAGGGAGTGGAATAACGGGCACCTACGGCAGATAAAGTTTTTCCCTCTTGCTCACAGCGGGTAAGGGTGTCTTTAACCTTGGGTCCAAACAAAGAGGACCCATCAAAGGGAGCGTCGGCGAAGGAAGACTTGAAGGCCTCCGCAACTGACACAAGCGGAGCCAGGCTTGTCTCCGTGAGCCACGCCTGTGCCTGCCGCTCTACCGCCCCGGCCGCATAGGAAATGAGCCTCATGGACGAGTTAGAAATTGATGTAAGGATAGCCAACTGAGAGCTAACCGACTGGGCTAGCTGCTCAGGTAGGTTACCCGAGAGGGAATCTGACAGCTCCTTGACCAGATCCCTCTGAAGCCTGGTAAAATGTGCCAAATAATTCAGAGACCTTAAAGTAAAGGCCGCTGAAGTCAGGGTGCGCTTCCCGTACCTGTCCATGCTCCTAGACTCCTTATTAGGAGGATGGACGGACGTTGAAGCCTCTGCCACGTCCTGTTGTGTAGCAGATGCCACCACCATGGCATCTACAGCCACGCCTTTAGTGAGGAACTCCTTCTCGGGTGGAGCAGATAAAAATTTATTAGGGCGAGAAGGGACTGGTTCCACGGTATCTGGGTGTTCCCACGCCCTTCGACAAACTAAATCCAGGAGCTCGTCGAAGGGCGGAGACACCCAAGAGGCGGAGGGCTGAGCCCCAAAGGCCTTGAGGAGAACTGACTCATCAGCAGAGGGGGGTTTGGATATCCAGCCGCCTCGTTGTTTGAGGATCTCTAAGATGTCTGCAAATGAGACATCATCCGAGGACGACTTCGGGGACCCCTCCGCATCATCAAGATCAGTGTCCGATGTAATAGACTCGGGGGAGTCCACATGCTTCCTCTTGCACAATCTCTTCCTTGGGGGTTCCTCAGAAGACAACTCCGAAGAACCCTCAGGAGGAGGGGAACCCCCAATGGGGGTAACCTCAGGCCCAGGGGCTCCGCTGCCTACGGACAGGGGAACTGCCAAAGACCCAGTCTCCACGCCCAGGGAAGGTGCCGGTAAAGCCGGAGAGATGGCCGAAGACTTGGCCAAGGCACTCCTCATAGCTCTGAAAGCCGGACCCCCAGAATCCTGGGAGTGTCCGGTCTCCGGAGCCATGATAGCAGACGGCAATCCCGCAGCCGAAGCACCGAGAGGGAGGCTCGGAACCAAAAGCATAGGCCCCGAAACATCACCCCCGGGTCCAGCCGAAGAAGTCCGTGTACCAAACTCGGACCCGAAGGCCCGGGTTGGAGTAAGGGTCGGAGCCGACCCTAATATCTCCACCGGCTCCAACAGCACCTGCTCCGACGGAGCCGAAGCGGTCGGAGGAGGAACAGCCATGGGATGGGCATGGGCTATCGGCTCCGAAGCCAACTGGGTCGGAGCCGAAACAAATTTTTGAAAGACTGGGGACTGGAACAGTCTTTGGAGCACCCTGTCTATATCCGAATCCGACATCCTCGAGGACTTAGAGGATACTGAACGGGTTCGAGATGGCCTCTCCAATGGCCCCAAAGGACTAGGGGACCGGCTCCGAGGCGACTCAATGATTATCGGCGCCGAAGGAATACCCACACTAGTTTCCATCGGTGCCGAGGAGGACTTCGGCGCCGAGGAGGAAGTGTCTGAGCGGGCAACCCTAGTCGGCTCCGAGACCAGTGGAGCCGACGAAGGTGACCCGCCTCTCGATGCCCCAGCCATCGGTTCCGAAGCCAGAGGAGTCGAGACTGGTGGCATCGAGGCAGACCGTTCGCCTCGGCCCAAGTCCTGGGAGCCGAAGGAGAAGCCTGCCTATGTCTTTTGGCGGCCGGATCCGACGGACTGGTCGGAGCCGACGCCTTCTTCTTTTTGGTTGGAGAAGGAGAGGATGCTAGAGCTTCTTCGAAGGAGGGTTTAATTAAGCCTTTAAGAATAAGTTTATTTTTCCTCTCCTGGAGGACCCTCGAGGAAAAAGCGTGACACACGCTGCATGACTCTTGTAAATGTTTTGCACCCAAACAATAAACACAGAGAGAGTGGTCATCTGTGATTGACATTTTAAAATTACATTTGGTGCATTTTTTGAAGCCCGAAGGCCTAGGATTCTGTGACATTATAGCAAAAAAACAGTAATCCCTGACAGAAAAAACCAACACTATCCACTAGATTTTCTAATCAAATGACACTACCTAAAAATCGGTTTACAACTGCCGATTAGGTAAACAATCTGTAACAATTAAGTAAAGGGTACTTTGAAACCCTCTAAGGTTTAAGGGGGGGTTGACTGACCGGGAAGGCCCTAAGATGAAGGAGGCCTGAAATCAAATCAACGCCCAATCACACTACAAAGTTCTCACAAAACTCCAAACACACCACAAAGTGAAGAATAGCCGTTAAAACAGCTTTTTATGACAAGAACAGCAAAATTCTGACAGAAAAAAGTTAGTAAATAAATACTACTCAGCTCAGCCAGCTCGAGACCACGTCTTCGCAAGTTAGCGGCAAACGAGATCTGGGGGACTGGTAGTGGTGCATCCTGGGATATAGTAAGCTCAGCCAATAAGAGACTTCGCTCTTTGGCATAAGCGTGCCGAGTCGGAGCCGAGGGATCGGCTCCGAACCCATCAGTCAGAATGTAGGCGAGATAGGATCACATAACATCTCCACAATAACTGCAAGTTACATTTTACATGTTACAAAAGGACATAGTTCATACAGCTAATTAAACATTTACAGATAAGCTCCATGATATTTGCGATTGGCTTGTCGCAATGTTACAAAAATGAAAAGACATAATCCAATACAGAAATCTCAACATTTACATAAAGTGAATATTTTTGTTATAAACTCAATTGTAGATTTAACATTTCAAAATATATAGCTACTAGCCATTAGTAGGTTAGGAAAATATTATGCATGGAGAGGGTAATAGTATATTTGATATTGGAGAGTATAGTACAATATATATTAGAGAGAAAATTAGTTTTTAGTAGGAGTGGGATTGTTTGGGTGGAATGAAGTAATAGTAGAGGTAGATGGATGAGTCAGTGCAAGGTGGAATGGGGGGGCGGTTTAAGTTGGAGCATGGCAAGGGCATTCCCATTTGGAAGAAAGACGAGAGAGTAGCTGAGATTTGAAAATTGTATGGTTAGGTAGGCTGTGTGGGTCTATATTACATATCCAAACGCTTAAATGTTCAAATCGCTAAAGATCAACTTTTAGCGATCGAACATTTAAATGTTTGAATATGTAAAAAAATAATATTAAAAAAAAAAAAAAAAAAAAGAAGAAATAAAGGAAATGGTTTAAGCAGGGGGACAAGCACCCCTGCACTCCCACACCCCCCGCTACTCAAATATACCAAACTCAGAGATCGCACTTCAGTGCGGAAACAGAAAATTTCCCATTCTCTACAGTGTAGCGTGATCTTGGAGTTGGTATATTTAAGTAGCGGGGGGTGTGGGGGGGGGGGTCAGGTGAGCTTTGCCCCCTGCTTACACCCTTTAGTTTTTTTTTATTTCCTTTAGTTTTTTTTTTATATTTTTATTCATATTCGAACATTTAAAGGTCCAATTGCTAAAGGTCGATCTTTAGTGATTTGAACATTTAAGCGTTCAGATATGTAATATAGACCCGGTTGCGTAGGTGTGTGGGGAGAGAGTTCCACTGTTTAGCTAAGGAGTGAGACAGCAGTAGATGGCCAGGAGGTTGTGTAGGTTTGTGGGCCTGAAGGAGATTTTGTTTTTTTGGATCTGAGTGAGCAGTTGGGAATGTAAGGTTTTAAGGAAGTAGCGAGAGCTGGGCAGTTGGCAGGTTTAAAGATGAGCTTGTGGGCAATTGTGAGTTGTAGGTAACTGAGGTAGTTGGGTAGTTCAAGCCAGTTGATGGTGAGGAGGGAGTGGCAGTGGTGGGATGAGTTTTTTGAATTGGTTGCATATTTAGAGATCTTGTGGTAGCAGGATTCAAGTTTGGACCAAAGCCAAGATGGAGACTGGTGAAAACAGGGGCACCATAAATAAGGGAGGGGAGTAGGAAAGTAGATGCAAGAGTTTGACAGGTAGACAGGCTTAGGAAGTGGTTGTGCCTGTAGAGAAGACCTAACTTTTGGTGGATTTTCTTGAATGTGGAGTGGATGTGGGTATCAAATTTTAGTTCTTCATCAATAATGATGCCAAGAAGCTTGGTGTTAGGAACAATTTCAAGAGGGTGTTGCTTTGGCTCTGTATAGTGAATGTGGATTTGCCAATGGAGTTTTTGGCAGGGGAAAAAAAACATTAGTTTGGTTTTATTTGCATTTAGTGCCATATGGTTAGACGGCATCCAGGTTTCTGTTTTGGAGAAGGCTAGTTGGGTATTTGCTAGGAGCTTGGAGGGGGAGAAGGCTGAGCAGATGATTGTTGAATCATCTGCATACTGAAGATGACAGATGAGTCTGAGATGGATTGGTGAAAGTTGCTAATCGAAGGAAGGACACTCAGCAAAGTCGGAGCTATAATATATAACATTAAGTATCCTGTTTTTTGTTTATTGTGTTCTTTATTTCTTAGTTATTTATAGCACTTTGTGTACTGTGTATTTTTCTAGCTAGTTTCACTGTGTGTGAGGTATTAACTGGAAATTGTCCACTTTTATTAAGCATCTGTTGGGTTGTTTGTTTCTGATAACTTGTTGCAGTTAAACTCTTTTTTTCTAGAGGCTCCTTTAGCTGTTTAAAACTTTCATTTAAAAGCTTACTGCTGCTTTTCAGCTGTGAGAAACATTTCTGCAGTTTGTTTCCCACCCTCCCTGTTGGTATAGTGTTTTTATAGTTGGAGGCTTTGCAGTTGCCCACCCCTACCTAGTGTAAATTTGATCTGGGACCCTCCTCCCAGTCTAGTGTCATTACCTCATTCTACCCAGTACAGGGAGAACATTTGAGAAGGCCAATCAGCTTAGTTTCTGCTACTCCTTTCTCTCTTTCCACTAAAAAAAAAAAAAAAAAAAAAAACTTTTTCTAGGCTTGTTTCCTGCCTTTCCTGTGGGTAGTCTAGCCTGGCTATAGATTTGCTGTGTCCAGGACTATTTGGCTTTTAGGGCCTAAGCCTTTCTGTGTTGGAGGGAAGCCTTCTAGCTTAATTTTGTTTCTTAGAACTAGCCAGTTTTTTCTTTCAGCACTTGTTCTGAACTTATTTTAAGCACTAAATAAGCTACAAATTACTACAGCACTCAACTTTCCTCACTGTCTAGAGGAAAACAGTTTCTAGTACTTAACAAATAAGCACCTATCCAGGCATCCAAAAACAGTAAGCTGAGGTAAGGCTCCAGAATCCAAATAGTTGAACAGGTAAATGATTCAGTCTTCAAATAGTAGTAAAAAGCAATGCCTTCTTTAATGTCACACAAGCGCTTTCACAGAATGCTTCATCAGGTGTATATAAAAGACAATCAGCAGCACCTCTTTAAATACCTTGAATTAACCATATGACTTACAGATCTAATTAATTTAAAGTTATATACTTTTTAAACTAAATTAAAATAAATGAAAATAAATAAATGTATACAGAAATATATGCAAAAATATATAAATTCACAACTAATATAGCTGTTTATAATAAAAATGAAAATGAATATAAAATACAGACTCTATATATTTAATTATATGTACAAAGAATATATGTATATATATATATATATATATATATATATATATATATATAGAAAATACTAAAGTGCAAAAACCCCTTAAAATATATATGCAAATATATGTTTGTTACATAAATATATACAAAATGTATATAGTTATGAATACAGCGTAATCCATAACTATTGTATATTAAACTAAAATCCTACTTCTATATTTACCTATGTAATCCCCTTCTTTTCAAAATGGGCTTGATGGGCATACTATCATTAAGTCCATGGCCACAATTGGCCCTCAGCATAACTATCCATTTGGCCTCTACCTCTTCAGTTCTATCCCTAACATCCCCACATCTCAAGACTCTCATATGTCCTGGAAACTATCATAAATTTAAACCTATGCTGTTCTCCCTCTTTGGAAACATGTTTAGACAGGGCATTACAATCAGACTTCTTACCTATATGATATATGTGTCTGTGATTCCCTCTCTTAGACTGCGATCTGTCTTGCCTGCATAGAAACAATTGCGTAAACAACAGGTGGCAAGATATATCACATGCGTAGTAACACGTGCCACTAACTCTAATGTCAAAAACTCTACCTGTATCTGGATGTCTAAAGTATAATTCCTTGTCAGTGAATTGACACTGATTACAATTACCACACGGTTTCGTTCCTCTGCAACTAGTAACACTAACACTATCTTTATTGATACATAGCCTTCTCCTAAGATTCTTTTTATTTTTAAAGGTAAACTGTGGTTTTGAGCCAATGACCCTATTTATAACAGGGTCTGTCATTAATATTTTCCAATGATTATTAATAATACTAGTATACTTCCAAACATCCCTAGAATATGAGATGTTAACATTCAAAATACTATTCCTCTCACTTGCTTCTCTATAGTTCTTATCTGAAAAGTATGGTTTGGCTCTTGTCCCCCTCAATTGTTGAACTTTCCTAATACCATCTTCTATAATATTCTTCTCATAGCCTCTCTCTTCCAGGTCTTGACTTGTCTTAACAAGTTGTTTTTCAAATTCATCTTGGCTTGCACTTAATCTAGAGGCTCTAAAAAATTGATTTTGAGCTACATTTTTGAATACATATCTGGGATGCATACTATCCCTTGATAACAGGGTGTTCACATGACATTCCTTCCTAAAAAGTCTTGTACTGATCTTACCTGAACGCTCTTTTTCTATAAGTACATCCAAAAAACTAATTCTCTCTTCTGAATAATTCAAAGTAAATTTCTGAAATTGTGTTGTGTTGTTGATATATTCAAGAAAGCTTAACAGATCCGAGACTGTGCCTCCCCACAAAATAAAAAGGTCATCGACAAACCTCCTATAGAATAATACATATTCACTGCATGGTCCATCGAACACATATTCTGTCTCCCATGTCAGCATAACAGCATTCGCATACGTGTTAGAGCATGAGCTCCCCATCGCTACTCCATTTTTTTGATAATAAATCTGATTCTTATATAGAAACACATTGTTCATAAGCACTAAACTCATCAATTCATATATTACTCTCATTTCATCATTGTTGAAAAAACTTGTTTGGGCTATGAGTCTACTAAGAAAGTCTAAACCCACTAAATTAGGAATGACAGTGAACAAAGAAACAACATCCAATGTTAGAAAAGTGTAGTTATTACATGCAACATTTCTATCCATAAATACATAAAGATCATTAAGGAATTGTTCTGTGTCTTTTAAGACAAATTTAGAGTTCTCAATAATAGGTTTCAATTTTTTGTCCAAATAAATCGAAATTGCTTCAGTGCACCACCCTCTGCCTTAGACAATAGGTCTCATGGGGGGGTCTGACAGGATTCTTATGAATCTTGGGCTGTCCTTGTATGTGGGGTATGGTATATTTATTACTAAAAAAGTATTTGGCTAGCTCCTTACATATGAGCTCTGTTTGTTCTAAAAGTTTGATCTTCTTATTGACTAACAGAACCATCTCTTCAACATAGAGATAGTTTACTTTCTGATAAAACTCAGTATCATCAAGCATCTCATACATTAAAACATCATAATAATCCCTATCCAGCAAAACTATACGCCCACCCTTGTCAGCTGGCCTGATGACTAAATCGGCATAATTCTCAAGTCTATGAAGAGCTTCGTTTTCCCTTTTATTAAGATTGTACTTGTTATTTCTATATGTCTTGTCATTATATGCCTTATATATGTCATCTATACAAATCTGTTCAAACGCATTTATTAGTGCTGTTTGTTTGGGTACAAAGGTACTAGGTCTATTGAAGTTAAAACCATCATTTACTGAAGTCTGTTGAAACAAATATTTTAACATTAAGTTTCTTGTGAACATTTTTACATCAAACACTATATCTGTAATACACATATCACTCAAAGGTATAAACGATAAACCTTTAGAAAGTACTTTAACTTCTGAATCTGTTAAAACACGTTTCAATAAATTAGTTATGTGAGTCTTACTTGTTGAAACACTTTCTTTATGGTATAGGTATTGTCCTTCACTTCTTCGTATTTCCTTTTGTATCTGGTATTGCTCCTGCCCCTGTGCTGGTATTTCTGCCCCTGGGACTCTCTCCGATTCACTGAAGTGTCCCTCATAGGAAGTGGAAAATTTAAACAATAATTACTTGGAGCTTTAGATTCTCTTGCCACTGAACGTTGCTCATGTTGCGGAGTACTCAAGGCTTCTTTCTCAGGCTCCCTGTGCACTTCTGCAGTAGTTAATATTACCTTTCTCTTAGCGCCAAGTATAGCGCTATGTTCCACTGACGAGAAACCAGTCTGGATAGGAGTATTGTCGTCAGATAAAGTTTCAGTTTGGGACATAATTCTCTCCTGTGGTGTTAATTGTCTGCCATCACTGAAATCAACGACTCTGGTCCTGACGTCATTACATTGTTCCTCGTCGAACAAGGGTTGCCTAGTTTCATTCAAAAATACATCACGTGGCCATGTGAAGATATTACCCAAAGCAAAATCTTCACGGTCTCTTCGTAACTTCTTTACTTAATTTGTAAAAGCTTGTGTTTGTATGTATTGACATTATCTGTGGTTTCAGCTAACAATCTGGCAAATACATCACCATTGTATTTCTTGCATAATTGCGAGTAGTTGGTCTTCACCTCACCTACCATGGTTATTTCTTTTCTTTCAGCTGCGTTAATTAGTAATTTAATGTAACCCATACTAGTGGCAATATTAAATTTTTGCCACTCACTAACGAGTAGAGAGTCCCGATCAGCCTGGGCTGGCATTTTTAAGACTCTCAGTCCACGCGGTATCAGATTTTCAGCTAGACAAACTTGCAAGTGAAACTTCTCATATTGTAGTCTAGCCAATTTAGACATACTTTTTTCTAAGATTAATATGTCAGTTCTAAGCGATAAAAAGTCAAACTGTGATTCATTATCACCCTCTATAGTTAAGTTTGTGTTCAACAGAGGATTTTCACGATCAGTTACTTTAGAAATGAACAATTCAGCACTCACATCTGGTTCTTGAGCATTAGGAATGCTGTTTGAAACACTGGTTACAGGTGAATAATCAAGTTCTATTTCTTCGATTCCATTGGCCATAAAGTACAGTTTTGTACCTACCATAAATGTAGATGTCCGATAGGCATGCATCTGCAGTCCTTACAAATGGGTTGTCCTGTCGTCAGGCAGCCCTTCGGTCGGCCGGATTCCAAAGTCTGGGTCCGGCCTCGGCTGGTGTCGCACTTCACCCGATGTCATAGCTGCAGTTCTTCGGGTATAAAGGCATCAGCCGACGCCATTTTCCTCAGTGTTTCTTGCCCCAGATGCCAGGTGCCCTCTAGGAAGGCTTAATTTGGATAAATGCAAATGGTTCCAAATAGTAGAGAGCAAACAAAAAATAAGCATGTATGTACATATATACAAACAAATACACCATAATAGATTCCCCCAGCTAGCTACAAGATGGGCAAATACCCTAGGAGTACCACAGAGGGGAAGGCGGGTGGATAATCCTGACTGCAGATGCATGCCTATCGGACATCTACATTTATGGTAGGTACAAAACTGTACTATGTCCTTCAAGGATGCATCTGCAGTCCTTACAAATGGGTAGAATACCATAGCCAAACTGGGGGAGGAGGAGAAATAAGATTATGGTGTAGTTAAGATCCCTTGCAAAACAGCAGTGGCAAAACCTGCTTGGGATCTGGAGTATAAAGGTAAATTATAATGCTTGGCAAATGTATGCACGGAGCTCCAAGTAGCAGCCTCTAAAATGTCTTTGGTAGCCACTCCTCGTAAAAAGCTGTGGTAGTGGCTGTAGCCCTTGTAGAGTGAGGCCTGATGTTTTCTGGAGTTTTCTTCCCATGGTAGGAGTAACAAAATCTAATGCAATTTCCTATCCACTTAGAGATTGTCTGTTTTGAAATTGCTTTTCCTTCCATTCCTGTTGCATATGCTACCAGTAGCTGGTCAGTTTTTCTATTGCTCTTGGTCCTGTCCAGGTAGTAACGTAATTGTCTATGTACATCCAAGGTATGCAACAGTCTTTCTCCCTGTTCTGTGGGTTGGGGAAGAATGTAGGTAGGTGGATAGCTTGATTTAAAGATACCCTGGAGACCACCTTTGGCATAAAAGTAGGATTAGTTCTCATGGACACTCTATCTTGATGGAAGATCAGGAAGGGCTGTACTGCCATTAATGCCTGTAGCTCAGATACCCTTCTTGCTGAAGTGATTGCAAGCAGGAAAGCAGTTTTCCATGATAAGTACTGTAAGTCTGCTGTAGCTGCTGGCTCGAAAGGAGGGAGTGTCAACTTTTCTAGCACAAAGTTCAAGTCCCATGCTGGCAATGGTGGCTTCCTAGGTGGTTTTACATTTTAATTCCTCTCAGAAACTGCCTGAGCAGAGGATGAGAGAAGACTGGAGGATCCAAGTTGTATTCTGCTGAAATAGCTGATGCATGAATCTTAATGGAAGAATAGGACAGGCCGTTGTGGAAGAGCTCTGCCAAGTATTCCAGGATGTTAGGTATGTTTGCAAGTGACACATTCTCTCCTTTTGCAGTACTCCAAATGAGATATCTTTTCCATTTCGCTGAATATTTTTTTCTTGTTGAGGGTCTGCGAGCCTCCAAGAGAATGTCCTTAACCCTTTGAGATAAATCCGGGTTATATGGTCTTATGCAATGTTCCAGGCAGCCAGCTGCAGTGTTTTCAGGTTTGGATGCAGGGTTTTGAAGTTGTTCTGTGTTAACAGCAAGGGAACCAGGGGCAGAGGCCATGTTTGTTCCCGAGACATACTCCTCAGTAATGGGTACCAATGTTGCCTTGGCCAGTCTGGAGCTATCAGGATGATCCTTGGACGGTCTTCTTTGATCTTCAATAGCACCTTGTGCATCAAAGGAAGAGGTGGGAATGCATATGCTGTCAGGTTTTTCCAACTGAAATATAGGGAGTCCACTTTCCAAGCAAGTGGGTGGTACGTCCTTGTGCAGAATTTTTTCAGTTGGTGATTGTGTGGGGATGCAAGTAAGTCTATTTCTGGTAGTCCCCATTTCCCCTGTAATGGTTTTGAAGATGTCCGGATGCAGCATCCATTCGTGGGCACCCGTGGTAGTTCTGCTTAGGATGTCTGCTAGAGTATTTTCTTTTCCTGGCACAAAAATTGCTTGTAACTGAATGTTGAAGCTCAGTGCCACATTCCAGAGGTCCATTGCCATCCGGCATAGAGGGTATGAATGTGTGCCTCCTTGTTTGCTGATGTACCACATAACTGTGGTGTTGTCCGTCCTTATCAGCAGTTGACCCTGTCGAAGAAATGGTCGGAATGCCTAAATTGCCAGTTTTACTGCCAGCATTTCCTTTTGATTTATGTGTAGGTGCAGCTGGTCTTGAGTCCATAACCCTTGTATGCACTTGTCCAGCATGTGTGGCCCCCAACCGAGGTCTGAGGCGTCTGTTGTGATGGTCTGGCTTGGTTGAGTGCTGTGGAAGGGCAGTCCCTTGTTTGATTGACAGGCCTGAGCCCACCATTGGAATTCTTGCTTCAGGCATGGAGTTATTGGAATTTGGGTTTCTAGGCTGTGCTTGTGCTGAGACCATAAATTCCTTAGATACCACTGTAACTTTCTCATATGTAGTCTGGCATGTGGAATCAATATTATGCAGGATGCCATGTAGCCGAGAGCTTGCAGGACTTTTCTTGCTGTTAGCTGGTTCTGCTTTGTTAATGCCATGAAGTAGAGAGGGAGTTGCTCCTGTTTTTCTACTGTCAGGAATGCCATTTGTTTTGATGTGTCCAGATCTGCACCCAAGAAGGTTATCCTTTGGGATGGTATCAGCCTTGACTTTTTTATATTGACTGTGTATCCCAGGGCTTGCAGTAGATGAATGACCCTTTCCAAATCTTTTGTTAATTTGTTTTTGTTGTCCGCTTGTAACAGGCAGTCGTCCAGGTAAGGGTAAATTTGAATTCCCTGAAGCCTGCAATGAGCAATTACTGATGTCAGGCATTTTGTGAATACTCTGGGCGCAGTAGATAAGCCAAAGGGCAATGCAGAGAATTGATAATGCTCTGATCCTGCAAGAAATCTGAGGTATCTTCTGCAATTTGGTCGTATGGGGACGTGCAGGTATGCCTCCTTGAGATCTAGAGTTACCAGCCAAGACTCCTTGCCCAGCATGGGAAGAAGCTGCTGTAGGGTCAGCATTTCGAATTTTGGAAAAATGAGGTATGTGTTTAAAGCGGACAGGTCGAGAATAGGTCTCCATTGGTTTTCTTTTCTTGGTACCAGGAAGAGTCTGGAGTAAAATCCTTGTCCTTGTTCCATAGATGGTACCCTTTCTACAGCTCTCATCCTTAGTAAGTGAGTTATTTGTTGTAGAGCTTCTGTCATCTGATTTGGAGGTAGGTTTGGCATTCCTCTCTTCCTTGGCAGAGTATGGAAGTGAAACCTGTAACCTTGGTCTATTGTCTGTAAAATCCATTTGTCTCCTGTGATGTAATGCCAGTTTACTGAAAATAAGGCTAGCTTCCCGCCTAAGGGTGCCTCTAGTTGTTCCCTGGTAGGCGGTGCCAGAGCCAAGTCACTGTGATTGTCCTGTGGAAGTGGTGGTGGCTGGATCTGTGGCTGTACCTCGCTGGTTGTTAGTCTGCCACTGACGACCCCTGTAGGCACCTCTGGATTGACCCCTGCCTCTTGAGCGCCTATTCCTGCCTCTCGGAGCTCTGGAGGTGTCTGGAAAGGACCAATTCTTGGAAGGCCAGTTCCTGCTAAACCTTGGAGGCTGGACCTGCAAGAAATCCTTGACTGTCTGGACAGATTTTGCTTTCTCTTCCACCTTCTTCAGCACCTGCTGTGCAGGGGAGCCAAACAAATTGAGCTTATCCATGGGAGCATCTAGGAGTTTTGATTTTACATGGTCTGGTAAGGACTGCTCTTTTAACCATGCATGTCTTCTGATCACTGTGCCAGTCATGGCTGATCTAAAGGAGGACTCCAGTGCATCATAGCCGCATTTTAAGGAATGATTACTGACCTGCTGAGTGTTATGGACCATTTCCTGTACAGATTTTTTGTCTAATGGTTCATCCGAGGACAGTTTTTTAGTTAACTGGTCTAACATAAATTCTTGATACTGAATCATGTGGAATTGACAGTTCAAGGCCCTAGCTGAAAGAGTAGCAGAAGTGTAAACTTTTTTACCCCATCTCTCTAAGGACCTAGATTCCCTTTCAGAGGGGAGGGGGTTTTTGGTAAAGGTAGCTGCTACAGCCTTGGGTCCCTGGGAGATAGTTTCGGGATCTGCAAAAGGGGCCTTATACAAATGATAATGTGTGTCCGGAACCCTGTAGTACCTATCGGGCTTAGCAGGGGCCGGAGGAAGAGAATCAGGAGCAGTACAAGCATCATTAAAAGCATCATCCACAACAGTAAGTACTGGAGGAATGGCTAAAGGCCTATGCTGTGGCAAATGCAAAAGGTTCTAAGCCTTTTCTAGAGTCTGAAAAATCCTGGCCCTGCCATTGAAATTGTTCCCTCATAGCATGCAAGGTTTCCCCAAAAGAAAATTCCTCAGGCGGAGAGGCAGAAGGGATGGACTCTTCTGCATCAGAGTCCTCATAAGGAGAAAAAGGGGCCTCTGGAGGGTTTGAATTATCTGATTCATCAGAGGAGCCATCTGAAGAAACTGGCTCAGGGGGCTCTACTCTAGTCCTCTTCTCTGGAGGTGAGTGAGAGGCCCTGGCTGGATGTGGTTGGGATCCCCGGATCAAAGAAATGAGATCCTCTGCTAGACTAAGCATTTGTGAACTAGAACTAGGCCTGTGAGAAGGGGTCTTAGCAGGCACAGTTTTGGTAGTTTTTGCTGCTTTAGCCCTGGCAAAGGCCTTAATCGACATGGATGCAGGAGGCCTAGCAGCTCCACGTGCAGGGGTAGAAATATCCAAAGGGATAGTATCAGATAAATCCTGTGAACCTGTAAGAGCAGGTGGGATTTCAGTAGCAGTTTCAGCCAAGCTGGAAGAGGCCTCGGTAAGTGGCAAGCTTTCGGCCGAAGGAAGAACCGTGGACTCGGTTTCAGCCGAAACCGAGACACTCGCGGTAGGCTTAACCGAAACCGTGGACCACGAGTGTCGGTCCTTTTCCTTGCGTTTTTTAGAAATTTGCGCAGTCGGAGCATCCGATGGCATAATGTAAGCAAAAGCGGAGCCGAAAAACTCTTCAGCAAATTCCGACCGACGTCTAAGCGTCCGTCGGTTGAAAGAAGCACAGGCTAAACAAGCTGCTACGTTGTGGTCTGGGCCTAAGCAAGGTAAGCAGTAAGAGTGGAAACCTTTATGAGGTATTTGTTTCCCACAAGTTAAACAGTTATTCACTTTTTCTGACATCGGCTGAGGCAAGAAAGAGTCCCCAACGGGGTACTTAGCTTTTTAGAAGTCTTCGGTACTTGTAGTAGTAATCTCTGGTTCTGACCGACCGGCACTTGCGAACAGCTTCTGCTTCGGGCGCCACGCGGCAAGAAAGACTGGGGAAAATGGCGTCGGCTGATGCCTTTATACCCGAAGAACTGCAGCTATGACGTCGGGTGAAGTGCGACACCAGCCGAGGCCAGACCCAGACTTTGGAATCCGGCCGACCGAAGGGCTGCCTGATGACAGGACAACCCATTTGTAAGGACTGCAGATGCATCCTTGAAGGACATCAATGGTGTAATCAGGCTTAAGCAAGATATATACGAGAGTACAAGAATTGTGCCCAATAAACACCAAATACCTCTGCTAAAGTACTCTGTACAAACTTGAATCCAAAAACAGTAAGCTGAGGTAAGGCTCCAGAATCCAAATAGTTGAACAGGTAAATGATTCAGTCTTCAAATAGTAGTAAAAAGCAATGCCTTCTTTAATGTCACACAAGCGCTTTCACAGAATGCTTCATCAGGTGTATATAAAAGACAATCAGCAGCACCTCTTTAAATACCTTGAATGACCTAGTACCTTTGTACCCAAACAAACAACACTAATAAATGCGTTCGAATAGATTTGTATAGATGACATATATAAGGCATATAATGACAAGACATATAGAAATAACAAGTACAATCTTAATAAAAGGGAAAACGAAGCTCTTCATAGACTTGAGAATGATGCCGATTTAGTCATCAGGCCAGCTGACAAGGGTGGGGGTATAGTTTTGCTGGATAGGGATTATTATGATGTTTTAATGTATGAGATGCTTGATGATACTGAGTTTTATCAGAAAGTAAACTATCTCTATGTTGAAGAGATGGTTCTGTTAGTCAATAAGAAGATCAAACTTTTAGAACAAACAGAGCTCACATGTAAGGAGCTAGCCAAATACTTTTTTAGTAATAAATATACCATACCTCACATACAAGGACAGCCCAAGATTCATAAGAATCCTGTCAGACCCCCCCATGAGACCTATTGTCTCAGGCAGAGGGTGGTGCACTGAAGCAATTTCGATTTATTTGGACAAAAAATTGAAACCTATTATTGAGAACTCTAAATTTGTCTTAAAAGACACAGAACAATTCCTTAATGATCTTTATGTATTTATGGATAGAAATGTTGCATGTAATAACTACACTTTTCTAACATTGGATGTTGTTTCTTTGTTCACTGTCATTCCTAATTTAGTGGGTTTAGACTTTCTTAGTAGACTCATAGCCCAAACAAGTTTTTTCAACAATGATGAAATGAGAGTAATATATGAATTGATGAGTTTAGTGCTTATGAAAAATGTGTTTCTATATAAGAATCAGATTTATTATCAAAAAAATGGAGTAGCGATGGGGAGCTCATGCTCGAACACGTATGCGAATGCTGTTATGTTGACATGGGAGACAGAATATGTGTTCGATGGACCATACAGTGAATATGTATTATTCTATAGGAGGTTTGTCGATGACCTTTTTATTTTGTGGGGAGGCACAGCCTCGGATCTGTTAAGCTTTCTTGAATATATCAACAACACAACACAATTTCTGAAATTTACTTTGAATTATTCAGAAGAGAGAATTAGTTTTTTGGATGTACTTATAGAAAAAGAGAGTTCAGGTAAGATCAGTACAAGACTTTTTAGGAAGGAATGTCATGTGAACACCCTGTTATCAAGGGATAGTATGCATCCCAGATATGTATTCAAAAATGTAGCTCAAAATCAATTTTTAGAGCCTCTAGATTAAGTGCAAGGCAAGATGAATTTGAAAAACAACTTGTTAAGACAAGTCAAGACCTGGCAGAGAGAGGCTATGAGAAGAATATTATAGAAGATGGTATTAGGAAAGTTCAACAATTGAGGGGGACAAGAGCCAAACCATACTTTTCAGATAAGAACTATAGAGAAGCAAGTGAGAGGAATAGTATTTTGAATGTTAACATCTCATATTCTAGGGATGTTTGGAAGTATACTAGTATTATTAATAATCATTGGAAAATATTAATGACAGACCCTGTTATAAATAGGGTCATTGGCTCAAAACCACAGTTTACCTTTAAAAATAAAAAGAATCTTAGGAGAAGGCTATGTATCAATACAGATAGTGTTAGTGTTACTAGTTCCAGAGGAACGAAACCGTGTGGTAATTGTAATCAGTGTCAATTCACTGACAAGGAATTATACTTTAGACATCCAGATACAGGTAGAGTTTTTGACATTAGAGTTAGTGGCACGTGTTACTACGCATGTGATATATCTTGCCACCTGTTGTTTATGCAATTGTTTCTATGCAGGCAAGACAGATCGCAGTCTAAGAGAGAGAATCAGAGAACACATATATCATATAGGTAAGAAGTCTGATTGTAATGCCCTGTCTAAACATGTTTCCAAAGAGGGAGAACAGCATAGGTTTAAATTTATGATAGTTTCCAGGACATATGAGAGTCTTGAGATGTGGGGATGTTAGGGATAGAACTGAAGAGGTAGAGGCCAAATGGATAGTTATGCTGAGGGCCAATTGTGGCCATGGACTTAATGATGGTATGCCCATCAAGCCCATTTTGAAAAGAAGGGGATTACATAGGTAAATATAGAAGTAGGATTTTAGTTTAATATACAATAGTTATGGATTACGCTGTATTCATAACTATATACATTTTGTATATATTTATGTAACAAACATATATTTGCATATATATTTTAAGGGGGTTTTGCACTTTAGTATTTTCTATATATATAAATATATATATATATATATATATATATATATATATATATATATATAGATATATATATATATACATATATTCTTTGTACATATAATTAAATATAGACTGTATTTTATATTCATTTTCATTTTTATTATAAACAGCTATATTAGTTGTGAATTTATATATGTTGCATATATTTCTGTATACATTTATTTATTTTAATTTAGTTTAATTTAGTTTAAAAAGTATATAACTTTAAATTAATTAGATCTGTAAGTCATGTGGTTAATTCAAGGTATTTAAAGAGGTGCTGCTGATTGTCTTTTATATACACCTGATGAAACATTCTGTGAAAGTGCTTGTGTGACATTAAAGAAGCCATTGCTTTTTACTACTATTTGAAGACTGAATCATTTACCTGTTCAACTATTTGGATTCTGGAGCCTTACCTCAGCTTACTGTTTTTGGATTCAAGTTTGTACAGAGTACTTTTGCAGAGGTATTTGGTGTTTATTGGGCACAATTCTTGTTCTGTCGTATATACCTATCCAGGCATGTCTAAGGGTCAGCCCCCGGTGTTTTCTCCTGTCTACCTGATGAATCTGGGCATCTTGGGGTAATGCAGTAATTGCCTCATGTTCACAGACAACCCACTCCTCCTACCACCCAACACTACAACCTGTGAGAGATGCACTTATATAGCCAAACTGGAAGCAAAGCTCTCTTCACCCAAGACTGGACTAGACAGTCAAGAGGAGAAGGTAAACACTTGCACCGCACCACACTCAGCACATAGTCCCTCAAAACCTACACCACCAAAACACACACATAGAAACACAAAATACACACCTACATTCGCGGAGGCTCTCAGTAAAAACCTGCCCATGCAACAGGGACCTCCATAGCAGAAACACAAGCAACCTCCACCCCCCAACACAACCCACATGACACATAGCCCACAAACTCAGTGTGCCACTCAACCACAGCCCATAAGGCATAACAACGTACCCAACACTCTAGTTATAGGTGACTCTTTAGTCAGGCACAGTGATGTTCCACTCAACAGGCTAAACAAGGAGAAAGTTACTGTCAGCTGCCTGTTGGGTGCCAGGATCTGCCACATAATGCATGCACTCAGGTCACTCCACAACAAGTACAAATATGACTCTGTCATTGTCCATGTTGGTGTGAATGACCTGAGACATACCTCCTTGGACTACATGAAAAGGGACATGAAGGAGCTGTCCGATCTTGTAGCCCAGGAAGGTATGACCCTAGTCCTGAGTAGCATCCTGCCATCACTCAGAATGATACCACAGTACAAGGACAAAATGATTGACTTCAACAATTGGCTAAGCTTCTAGTGTCATTCTAAGGGGATCCAGTATTTGTCTGCCTGGGATGACATGATCGACAAGCCACGATGCTTTGCCAGAGATGGCCTGCACCTGTCACCCCTGGGATTCCGGATACTGGCTAAGGCTCTAGCCACACCTATAGTGCCTTTTTTAGGCAAGATTCAAATGACAAATTCACCACCCTAATAGGTACAGGCAAGAAAAATCTGAGGGTATTGCTACTCAATGCTAGAAGTCTAAACCTCAAAATGCACTCTCTCGAGGCACTCCTTAAAATGGAGAACATCGACATCTGTGCAGTGACAGAGACCTGGTTTAAGGCTCCAGAGAGTACCCCTGCATTACCAGGCTATAATTCATACCACACCTTTCGGCCACCTAACCTGGACCGAAACATTAAAGGCAGAGACGTGTCCATATTCATTAAGGATATCCACACCTCCAGGCTAGTTGCTCAGCATAATGCATCCAAGATTATCCAAGTGCAACTAACTCTAGGCAAGACCGCAATCCAAATAGTAGTTTGCTACAGATCCCCCACCATGCCCCAGGATTCCCACTCCTCATTTCTTAATACACTGGAAAATATTAGGGTACAACCTAACACCCTAATAATGGGCGATTTCAACTACCCTACCATTAACTGGGAAAACTACTCATGTACCAACTCTTGTGCTCAACATTTTCTGGAATTCATAAATTCCAATGCCATGGATCAACCTATCCACACCCCCACCAGGGGCAGCAATATCCTAGACCTGGTTATTACCAACATGGGCAACCGGTGCTCCACACCAGAGGTCAATTCCTCTTTGGTCAGATCTGACCATAAGCTAATCACCCTAGACATCCACATCCCTCTCCCACTCCCCATTAGGGAAACCACAGTAAAAAATTTCTCCAAAGCCAACTTCACGCTTCTTAAGACAGAAGTGGCAAACATCACGACACCCATGCTGACGGACAATAGAGGTATGACTGCTGAATCCTACACAAATTCACTTTATAAGCACTTACATGAGTGCATGGATCGTGCAATCCCTAACAGAACCAAGATGCTATCCTCCAAAAAAGGAAGCCAATCTGGTGGTCCCCTGCCATAAACAAACTCTACAACAGAAGAAAGAAACTGTTGCAAAAAAGAGTAAAATCCCATGATTGGAGAAACTCCCTGGTCAGCTTCAGTAAGAAGCTGAGATCCCTCATAAAATCCTCCAAAGCTAGTTATGAAAACAAAATCGCCACTGACTCTAAAGACAACCACAAAGCATTCTATAGCTATGTCAAGAATCTCAATGGCAACACTCAGATCTGCTCTGAGTTACACCACAATGGCACTAAATATACAGAACCAACGGATATTGCCAACATCCCGGCAGATAGGTTCAGTGCTAACTTTACCCCTCTGTCATCCCCTAAAGGGCCCATCTCTATACCAGAAGAATGCAAAGTTCCTGTAATCACGGCTGCACTGGTAAAAAACACACTATCCAAAGCCAAGAACACAGCATCCATGGGACCTGACGACATCCCAGGCTGTGTTCTACATGAACTACATAACGAACTGGCACCCCACCTAAGTACCATGTTCAATCATAGCCTCACCTCAGGCTATGTGCCCACTGAATGGCGCACAGTGACAGTTATCCCACTCCACAAAGGGGGAGCCACCACAGACCCCGGAAACTACCGCCCCATTAGCCTAACGAGCCTGGTCTGCAAGGCTATGGTGCGTATCATCATGGAACTTATAAACAATGACATTGGTAATCTCCAAACTCAGGACACCACCCAGTTCGGGTTTGTAAAAGGCAGATCATGTCTCCTAAACCTGATAGACTTCTTTGAAGCAGTCACCAAAGCCGTAGATGAGGGTAAGGTGGTTCACACAGCCTATATAGATCTCGCCAAAGGTTTTGACACCATCCCCCACTCTGGAATTATAGATAAACTCACTAAACTAGGTATAAATCCCTATGTCACAAGATGGGTTGCCAACTGGCTCACTGACAGAACCCACATTGTGAAAGTAGCAGACTCCAAATCAAGCTTCAAACCAGTGACAAGTGGAGTACCACAGGGTTCAGTCCTGGGTCCTCTCCTGTTTGGTATCTACTTCTCTGAAGTACAGGCCAACACAGAAGGTCTTTGGCTAACGAAGTTCGCAGATGACTGCAAACTAGGAGCCATAATCAAAACTCAAAAAGATGTGGACATCCTACAAAAGGGCCTTTGCCTGGTGTCAAAGCCATGGCCTCAAGCTCAATACCAAAAAGTTCATTGTCATTCCTTTTGGTAAAAACTCAGTACCCATGAACTACCACATAGGTTGTAGTCTACTTAACACCAAAAGTGTGATAAGAGACCTTGGGACACAGGTGGACAGCAGTCTCTCCTTTGATAATCACATCGCCACAGTAGTCAGGAAATCCTTCTATGTGGCACACCTCATCACAAATGTTTCTCATCCAGGAAAAAAGAGGTCATTGTTCCCCTCTACTCATCACTCATTAGACCCATTATAGAGTACAATGCCCCTTTTGGTATGTACCTCACAAGACATCTACAACTGGAAAGGCCACAGAAATACCTCACAAAGAGGATTACTAGCCTCAAAGAGATGCCCTATGCAGACTGTCTCAAAAAACTGCAGCTTTACTCCGTTGCATATCGCCTACTCAGAGGCGATCTCTGCCTAACACACAAAGCTATGTCAAACCCAGAGCTTTTAGACATGCTCCACTTAAAGAAATCCCAATCCCTATGAGCTACATGCTCTAGGGACCTAAACCTCGTCACCACAATAAACAGAACATGCTGGAGGGATAAATTCCTGTCCCAGAGACTTCCCATACTCTGGAACAAACTACCTATCTATATCAAACAAAGCTCCTCATTGGCACTGTTCAAGAAAAATCTTGATGATTGGATGGGAGATAGGAAATTCACCCTGGGGATCACTTCTGTGGCTCTGCTCGACAGTGGCACAGGAAAATAATTTTCTTGGGTGGCGAAAGCCAGGGTACCTTTGGCTAGGCTTATATAGGCCCTAGGGCCAATAGCCTAGTACCTACCTATGAACCTATGAAGAGAAGAGGGCCAAGAACAGAACCTTGTGGGACACCTGTGGTTGTGGGAAGTAAGGGGGAGGTTGAAGTTTTCATTGGATAGCTTGTTGGCGGTTGGACAAGTATCTGGAAAACCAGGTGATGGTAGTGGGAGAGAGGTGTAGGGTGGAGAGATGGGATATAAGTAGGGTGTGTGAGATGGTGTCAAAGGCCTTTGACAGATCCAGGAATAGTGTGGGTACGAACTTGCCTTAGTTGCGTTCAAGGTTTATGGTTTCAAGAAAGGAAAGAAGGGCAGTCATGGTGATGTGGCTAGGGTGGAAGCCGCGTTGAGTAGGGGAGAGGAGATTATTTAGTGTTAGGTGTGCAATGAGTTGTACTTGTATTGTTTTCTCTAGTATTTTAGAAGGAGTGGAAAGGATGGCAATAGGCCTGAAGTTGGTGATATCAGTATTTTTGCCACCTTTGTAGAGGGGGATGATGTAAACAAGGCACCAGATAGAAAGGACATATTATTATTGTATGGATCTATTTATAAGAATAAAGATGGGATAGGCAATGCTGTCTGCAGATTATTTGAGGAAGGTGGGTGGAAGGTTGTCGAGTGCATTGCGACAGGGTTTGAGTTTGAGGAGAAGTCTTTTCATAGTGCTTGTGGGGATGGGCTTGAGACAGAAGGATGTGGAGGAAGGTTGATGATTGGGGGGGGTGGTTGGGACAGGAGGGGGTGGTGGTGGAGGAGGGTGGTGGGAAGGAGGCTGATAAGTTTAGCTATGCAGTCTATGAAGAATGAGTTGAACTGGCTGGCTGTTTCAAGGTCGGAGAGGTTGGGGGTCTGGGCAGGGGTTTTCTTTGTTGCCACGATGCAGCATGGATGAAATGGAGTCCCAGAAAATTATGGGATTTGTTGAGTGGAAGGACAGGAGTTTGGAGTAGTGGGCTTTGCGGTCATTAATTATTAGTTTTTTGCAGAGTTTCGTAGTTGCTTATACTCTAGGAGGGTGTTAGGATTTTTATGCTTTTGATATTGTTTCCATTTTCTGTCCCTTTGGTGCAAGGCTAGTTTAGTATCTTTTGATAACCATGGGCAGGGATTGGTTTTGATGCGTTTGGTTCAAGGGGGGCTTGCTGATTGAGAAGGGTTAGGAATGAGTGGTTAAAGTAGGACACGGCATCATCTACAGGAAGAGTTTTTAGAAGGGACCAGTCAGTATGCTTTAAGCATTCAGAGAAAGTTAGAGGGTTGAAAGAGGAGAGGTTGTGGGTTTGGATGCAGTGGTGTTGTTTATTCAGTGGAGATGGGAGATGGTTGGCGAAAGCTGGTAGGTGATCACTGAGAAGATCAAGTAGTGTTCCGGCTTTGGTGATAAGGTTTGGGTGAATTGTCAGGATCCAGTCAATGATGGTACCAAAGGTACCATCTTTGTTTGGACTGGTATCATAATCATATATACATTCATTTATGTACACACTCTAATACACTTCTGCTGTACTGACATCTGTTACTTTATTTGGAAATATGTAAATTATTTGATTCTGCACATGTTTAAGTTAAAGCAAGTATTAAGTCAGCCCACAAAAAAGACAGAGCCAGTTGCCAAACTATAGTGAAAAACTCACCTGCCAATCTATTCTGTCGTTTGATATTCATTATATCCCCAGTTTCTAGAACAGTCGCTATCTTTTGCTGAAACTCCATAAACAGACTTTTTCCATTCCACTCGACAACAGCTTCAATGGCTCCTTCGCTGAAGTGATTTTCAATCTGGAAGTTTGTCTCTCTGTCAAACGTTGAATATTGGTTACACTCTTCATACTGCCACCGGATTACTTGGTAAATCTGATACTGGTGATGTTGGTCAAGTTCTTTCTTTAGTACAGCTTTCAGTTCAATTTCCACTGCTTTCAAAACTTCTTTGACATCCTTAGTTAAGCCTTGTACTCTTATCTCATTAGTACATCCTTTTTTAATAGTGATATGGACATTAAACTCTGCACCCCACTGCAGTATATTCTGAATCACTGTGTCTGAAAGGTAGGCAATTTCTTCGTCTTCAATGCAATCATCAGAGAAATTGTCATTAAAGATGCTCTCAATTCTCTCCTTTGCATTCTTCACACTACCTTTTAATATTCCTATCACATCAAAAATGGCAGGAGTTATGACATTTTTTGTTTCAAAGATCTCACAGTCGTCTGTAGGCATTTCCTGATTAAAGGATTTCCTCAGTCTACTTCCTATTATAAAAAGACAATATAGTGAAAAGATGTTTAAAATGTTACTTCTGCATAAAAATATATCACATCAACAAAGTCAACCAGTCAGGTGACCATACGTTATTTCAGTGAACAAGAACAATCATAGTGTATTAAAAAAAACAGTTACATCCACCTCTCACCAGCAAAGTAAAACTGAGTGCCACTCTACTCCTTTAGATAATTCAGCAACCAATTTAATTTCTGGCAATGTGTATTTTTTACGATAAAAGATATACAAGGAAAATCACAAAAATATGTTTCTTATGGCTGCTTCATAGAAAACTTTTAGAGAAAAAAATGTCCTCCATATCTTTCAGAATATTAGGTGAGAAGCATACATTTATGTCACCTGTCTGGTAGAATCTCACAACTAATTTAATTTCTAGCAATTTGTATTTTGTGATAAAAAATATTCATGGAAAATTATGAACATTTTTATGGCTGCCTCACAGACAGAATGTTTTTAAAGAAAACATTTTCCTTCCTATGTTTCAGAGTACTAGGTGAGAATCATTATACATTTATGTCATCTGCCTGAGTAGAACCTGTTCAGCAAAAGTAGGTAAAAATGTCAGCTTTCATACAAGAGATAGCTTCCCATAATTTAGAGGAAAATATAAAACAAATGTTCTCAGAGGTGTTTAACACAAGAAGACTGGAGGCAAATATAAGATCACACAAAAAGGCTGGTAAAACAAAAGCTTTAACTGGCTATTCGGATGAATTATTACAATTACAAAAAAGTCAAGAGTCTGAAATGAAAAAAAAAAGCCTGGTTGAGTATGAAGCTTCTCAAGAAGATCTGTTTCAAAAATAGCAGTTAGAAGACAGAGCATGCAGAAAAAAATGAGAATTTCTGCTGTTATAGAGAAATAAATAGAAACAGATTGCATTAATGTTATGAAAATACACATAAGCAAGTGGGCTGGTGTTCCACATCAGGATTTGTTAAGTGAGAGAACTCACTATGTATATGATCCAATTTTTGCCATGAGGAAGAAGCCAAAACTTATAAAAGAT
Source organism: Protopterus annectens (assembly GCF_019279795.1). Lineage (NCBI taxonomy): Eukaryota > Metazoa > Chordata > Ceratodontiformes > Protopteridae > Protopterus > Protopterus annectens. The sequence goes on along the minus strand of NC_056750.1, from coordinate 107,729,520 downwards.
GTACTCATACTAGCAGATAGAGTTGCTCCTGACAAAATCATAGCATTAGGAAAAAATATAAAAAATTGGCAAAAGCAGTGTGTAGAAGTGATTATTCCCTGTACATCAAGCAGAAGACAAACAAGTTAATCCAGCAGTCAGGGAATGTTAAGAGGAAAGTATGAGATTTAAGCTGCTGTAAGCTGTTTTCAAATATGTTTTTTCTGGAGAATCAAAGATACTTTTGGATGCAAAACAAAATACGGAGGAAATTAAAAGTTTAGCCAACAAAAAGTAAGCTAGTAAAATAGAAGGGGGGGGGGGGTTCTGCTTCTCAACGTCTGAAAATAACAAAGCCAATACAGAGACTCCGCCAGTGAAATATTAGATATTATTTCAAAGGAAAATGTGTGACAGAAACATGCATAGGAGCTGATTATAAACAAAACCAGGAATATGTCAGACTTGGTTTATTGACTGGTGTCCCATATGGACAGGCTTGGGAAGAAGATCAGCAATCCTGTGAAATTAATGACTAAATTGGAGGCTGTAAACATTAATTTTATTACATTTTGGAAAAGATACATGAAATCTGGCTTTGTAATAAGTAGTTGAAGAATGCTATAAGGTAAGAAAGGATGGTCAGAAGCAAGTTATGTGTAGACTTAAGGTGATACTTTCACCTGTTTTTATATATGTGGACATGTCATTCGTTTAGGCTACATACAATTTATTAGGCAAGCAAACAGGCTTGAAAAGTAAGATAAAATGAAAGTCATGGAAGATGCTAGGTCTTTTCTTATATTTGCAAAGCCATTAGCTATTTTTTCATTAGCAAAGGCTTCCAGTGGAAGAAAAGACATCTACATGTGCAAGAAATTAATCACAGCAGTATGTTCTGAGTAAAATTTACAAAGATTCTTTCAAGCATCTGCAAAGTCAATTACTACTTTTACTTGGAGATGAGAAATCTCTAAGTGAAAACAATCATGAAAGGCCTCAACAGTCTGCTGAGTGAAGCGTATAAGCAGCTCAGTGAAAAATACAATAGTTTTAAAGTGTGGGATGTGAATAAGTTATACACGTAGTTGATTTCCCAGCAGTCTTAGTACTTCCAATAGTAATGTGCAATTTGGTTTAGCAATGCACAGATTCGGTTTATTTATTTAAAGTTAGTCCGTGAACTTTTTTCTTAGGGCTAAAAGTTAAAGTTTTCTGAAAGAATGCAAGCTGTTTTTCACATCTGGGAGGAGAATAGAGATTTAAGTGGGAATGCAAGCTGTAACATATGCTTTAGCATGGGTAACATTCATTTTAGATTAGGTACTGCCTGTGGGTTGAACTGGGGCAATTGCACTTACCTGGAGGGGTAAACATTTTTTTGAAAATGCACATAGTTCTGTGTACTTGTTTTTTATTAAAACTGGACAGGGGTTCTATAAATCTGTTTAGTTTTCTGAGTGTTTTCACTGAAGTAAAAAGTCTTGAAAAACTGTAGCATAGGATCAAATGAAGATGAGAAAAAGCAACTACATCAGAAATTATAGTCAGCTGCCTGTCGGGTGCCAGGATCCGCCACATAATGCATGCACTCAAGTCACTCCACAACAAGTACAAATACGACTCTTTTATTGTCCATGCTGGAGTGAATTACTTGAGATGTACCTCCCTGGACTACATGAAAAGAGACATGGAAGAGCTCTCGGATCATGTGGCCCAGGCAGGTATGACCCTAGCCCTGAGTAGCATCCTGCCTTCGCCCAGAATGATACCACAGTATAAGGACAAAATGACTGACTTCAACAATTGGCTAAGCTTCTGGTGTCATTCAAAGGGGATCCAGTATATGTCTGCCTGGGAAGACATGATCGACAAACCATGATGCTTTGACAGAGATGGTCTGCACCTGTCCCCCCTGGGATTCAAGTTACTGGCTAAAGCTCTTGCCACCCCTATAGTGCCTTTTTTAGGTAAGGTTCAAAGGACAAAACCACCACCGTAACAGATACAAGCATGCAAAATCTGAAGATAATGCTACTCAATGCTAGAAGTCTAAACCTCAAAATGCACTCTCTTGAGGCACTCCTAAAAATGGAGAACATTGATATCTGTGCAGTAACTGAGACTTGGTTCAAGGCTCCAGATAGCACCCCTGCAATACCAGACTACAACTCTTACCATACGTTTCGGCCACAAAACCAAGACCGAAACACTAAAGGTGGAGGAGTGTCCATATTCACCAAGGATATTCACAGCTCCAAGCTAGTTGCCCAACACAATGCATATGAAATTCTCCAGGTGCAATTGACACTAGGTAAGACTTCAATCCAAACTGTAGCTTGCTACAGATCCCCCACCATGCCCCAAGATTCTCACTACACCTTTCTAAACATACTGGAAAATATTAAGATACAACCAAACACCCTAATACTGGGTGATTTAAACTGCCCTGGCATTAACTGGGAAAACTACTCGGGTACCAACTCCTTTTCCCAACGGTTCTTGGAATTCATAAATTCCAATGCCCTGGATCAACTAATCCATTGTCCCACCAGGGGCTCCAATATCCTAGACCTAGTCATTACCAACATGGGAGACAGATGCTCCACACCAGTGGTCACCCCCTCATTGTTCAGGTCTGACCATAAGCAAATCACCCTTGACATCCACATCCCACCCCCCCCAGTAAGGAAACCTCCTTAAAAAACTTCTCCAAAGCCAACTTCATGCTACTGAAGTCAGAAGTGGCACACGTCATGACACCCATGCAGATGGGATCTGAAAGTTCGACTGCAGAATCCTACACTAAGACACTGTACGAGCACATCCCCTCGTGCATGAATCGTGCCATCCCAAATAGAACCAAGATGTTCTACTCCAAAAAAAGGAAACCAATCTGGTGGTCCCCTGCTATAAACAAACTATACAACAGAAGGACCCTTGAACAAAAGACAAAACGCTGATAATCTTTTGTTCAAGGGTGCTTTTGTTGAACTTTACGCTGGTTCTATTTGGTTACGGAGTCATACAACAGAAGGAAGAAACTGTTGCCGAAAAGAGGAAAATCTCAAGATGCAAAAAACTCCCTCACTAGCCTCAGTAAGAAGCTGAGATCCCTCATAAAATCCTCAAAAGCTAGTTACAAAAATAAAATTGCCAAAGATTCCAAAGACAACAACAAGGCATTCTATAGTCATGTCATGTCAAGAATCTAAATGGCAATGTTCAGATCTGCTCTGAGCTTCAACAGAATGGCATTAAATATGCTGATTCCAAGGATATTGACAATATCCTGGCAGACTGATTTAGTGCCAACTTCACCTCCCTCTCACCCCCTAAAGGGCCCATCTCAATACCAAAAGATTCCCAAATTCCGGTAATCATGGCCACACAGGTAGAAACCGCACTCTCCATAGCTAAGAATACAGCATCCATGGGACCAGATGACATCCCAGGCTGTGTACTACATGAACTACAAAATGAACTGGCACCTCACCTAAGTGTCATGTTTAATCATAGCCTCACCTCAGGCTTTGTGCCCACTGAGTGGCGCACAGCTACAGTTATCCCACTCCACAAGGGGGGATCCACCTTGGATCCCGGGAACTATTGTCCCATCAGTCTGATGAGCCTGATCTGCAAGGGCATGGAACGCATTATCATGGAACTTACAAACAAAGACATTGGCAACCTTCAAACACTGGACCCCACCCAGTTTGGGTTTGTGAAGGGCCGATCTTGTCTCCTGAACCTGACTGACTTCTTTGAATCAGTCTCCAGAGCTGTGGACAAGGGTAAGGTGGTCCACACAGCCTATCTGGACCTTGCCAAGGCCTTCGACACCACCCCCCACTCTGGAATCATAGATAAACTTACTAAGCTGGGCATAAATCCCTACGTCACTCGATGGGTTGCCAATTGGCTTACTGACAGAACCCAGACTGTAAATGTAGCCGACTCCAAATACAGCTCCAGACAAGTGACAAGTGGAGTACATCAGGGTTCAGGCCTGGGACCACTCTTGTTTGGCATCTACTTCTCTGAAGTACAGGCCAACACTAAGGGACTCTGGCTAACAAAGTTCGCAGATGACTGCAAACTGGGAGCTATTACTGAATCTCCAAATGATGTGGATATTCTACAAAAGGGCCTTACAGAAACAGATGCCTGGTGCCAGAACCATGGGCTCAAGCTTAATGCCAAGAAATGTATAGTTATCCCCTTTGGAAAAAAAACATGTACCCATGAATTACCACATAGGTGGCAGTACACTGAACATTGAAAGTGTGATGAGAGACTTAGGGACACAAGTGGACAGTGGTCTCACTTTCGATAACCACATCGCCACAACAGTCAGGAAATCCTTCTATGTGGCACACCTCATCACTAAGGGCTTTTCATCCAGAAAAAAGGAGGTCATTGTCACACTACACTCATCCCTTATTAGACCCATTATAGAGTATAATGCCCAGTTTTATTACCAAGAAATGTAAACAGCAGGTATAGAAAAAAATGCAAAAAGTACTGAAATTATCTTAAGACCTGTAATGGCAATGTTGCAGAAAACACATTTGGATAGAAATACGCATGTGAATTTGACAAAGCAAGGATTTCGAGATGGACCTTGGTAGAATGACAGAGACAAATGAGGGGAAGCAAAGGTGCTGGTTACCAGAGGGGGTCCAGTAATAACAGAGGATGAGAATGAGGGTTAGTGGTGGTGGTGGAGAGGATTGTGCTGGCTTGTGTTTGTTTTCCACCTGGGGCTGCTGTTGTGGAGTTTGGGAGAATTTTGGGAGAGGTGAATGGCTTTCAGTGGGGAATGTTGTTTGGGGTAATGATTAGAACCTGATTTACAATACTGAGAATTCATTGGCGAACCTAGAAGGGAAAAATATAACAAAATATAGTAGATTTCTGAAGAAATGTTTAAAAATATTTGGCACAGAAGACATCAATTCAGTAGAAGGAACTCAAAATTTACATACTACTCTCCAAACTACACGAACTGGGCTCGACTGAATAGAAATTATATCTGTCAGGAACATATGTACTTAATTGAAAGTTCTAACACCCATCCAATAACTATTTCAATCATGCACCAATAAAAACTATGATAAGGATGCATGACAAAGTAAAAATAAAACATTGTTGCTGGTGCCTTCCCAGTGAACTGTAAAAGAGAAAGGAAAGTACAGAAATAAACTTATCATAAGAGTAGACGTTCAAATGATCACTGCTCCAGTAGCATTAGCTATATGGGTTACATCCTAAATAGCATATAACAGGCATCTTCCAGAGCTTAATAACACCTTCCACGTGCCCAAACCATTGACAGCTTAAGCAGAGCAGAAGAAAAACAATGATTTGGGCATCAAACCATCAGAGGTTTCTTGCCAACTGAAAGAGGGAGGTTAAAGTCCTGAAAAAGGTCTGTGTTTCATATGTAAAACTCCCAAGTCCTCACCCTGACATCGAAAGAGTTGCTATTACAGCAGTAATCATTTGAACATCTACTGTTACGCTAAGCTTATTTACACAACTCTACTATATTCAGCATTTGATCACTGCTGCAGAAGTCTTAAATATATGGGAAGACTACCATAGTTTATAATGACTAGGAGGAGGAAGGATGCGGGTGAAGTAGTCTGTGGTGATGGTGAATGATCTGAGGAAAGCCTGTTCTACACCAAGAACATAAATCTAGTTTGTTGTGCTTTGTAAAGGTATGTACAGAGAAATATGTTGCTGCTGCTAGAATACTTCTAGAATCCACCCCTTTCTAGGACATTCAAGTGGCATAGAAGGATAAAGCTCTAACTCCGGGCCAGGGTTGATTTGGCAGGGAGGCATGAGTGTTACCAGCCTTGGTGGGCTGGCAGTTCTGAGGACATCACCTATGACAATTCCTGGTGGAGGGTGAGGATGTCCTTACTGAGAAGATAGATCTAAAGGGGGGGTGGGGATAGAGTGGGGACATGGTTGCACTGCTGTGGAGATGGGAAGAAATGCTGCATGTCCACACTGTCTTACATGTAACCATGAGAACCATGTGAAGTTTGGAAATAACAGGGTATATCATAAAGGAAACCTTCCCTGGAGGATGTTAATAGACAGACGTCCAGTATGTCCTTATGATCTGCTGGCCCCAGCCCTGTCAAAGCATGTTCTAGGAGACAGGAGGTGGCTGAAAGATCCAGCAGTGGATGTGGAACACTAGGTAGGGAGCCATGATACAGAAAGGAGAAATAGCTCCCCAAAAAACGGAATCCACACCTTTCCAAAAAGCCACTGATGATGCCAAGGCCCTGGTAAACTGTGCTTTGACTATGCCGGGAAGTGACATGTGGTGGGTACAACAGAAATAAACAACATGGAACAACCATATAGAGATAACCTGCTTTGACACATGTCCTGTTTTCCTTACCATCATATGAAATGAAGAGTTCATTAGATTTTTTGAAGGTTTTAGTTCTGTCAAGATAATATCTGAGTTGTCTGGACATCTACAGTGTAAATAATCCTTTCCCCCTTTCTAATTAGGTTCTGAAAAGAAGACAGGAAGATGGATACCTTGGCTCACAGCAAACACAGATATCACTTTAGGTATAAATGCAGGATAAGTTTTCAAGGAAACCCCATCTTCACCTCTCCATCCCTGAAGCCTCAGTCATCCAATACCAGATGACTCCACTATCATCTGCTCAGCCTCCTGCCCCTCCAAACTTCTACTTAATACCCAAACAGCCTTCTCCAAAATTGAATCATGGATGCAATCGCATCACTTGGCCCTAAATGCCAACAAAACAAAGCTAATGATATTTACTCCCACTAAAACTTCCCAGTTCCACAAAGTCCAATTTTCCATCAAAAGTCACAATAACACCCCTCCTGAAATCGTTTCTAGTACCAAACTACTTGGCATTACCATCGATGAAAACCTAAAATTCGACTCCCACATCCTCTCAGCAATCAAAAAACTAACCAGAAAATCGGCCTTCTCTACAGACACAACTACTACCTTACTCCATCTTCCCGTCATACCCTTGCATCTACCTTCCTTCTCCCCTCTCTCTTGTACGGTGCTCCCCTATTCTCCAACCTACAACTCGGACTCCGTGCTAAACTTGAGGCCTGTTGCAACAAAATCTACAAATTTTCAACCAATTCTAAGAACTCTTCCCATCACTGTCACTCCCTACACACCCTAAACTGGCTAGAACTCCACAACCACCTAAAGTACCTACAACTTACAACAGCCCACAAACTCATCTTTAAACCAGCAGAATGCCCCTCTCTTGCTAAATCTCTAACACCCTACACACCTACCCGTACCCTGAGATCCAGAGGCCAAAACCTCCTGCATGTACACAAACCCATCCACCCAACTGGTAAACTACTACTATCCCACACTATAGCCAAACTATGGAACAATCTCCCCACACCACTACGTAATATACCTAACCACAACAATTTCAAATCCATGCTTCTCTCCCATCTCTCCTCCAAATGGGAATGTCCTTCACATGCTCCCACCTAAAACTCCCACACTACTAACTCCACACCTAAATCATCATTTCTTTGCCTACTTTAACTTAATTAAGAGATCTTGCTCAGAACACCTTTTCATAAATCTTTTCCATGCATGCCTCTGGCCTACCTTACTCATTTTCTCAAACTTTCATTGTTTGTTTTTCTTATCCATTGTACCCATAATATTGTTTTCCTCTGTAATATTGTTAATTTGTCTCTATTTGTATGTATTTGTATGTCTGTTTGGGGCTTTTCCCCTTGGGTCTCCACTGAAAAAGGGTAATTTTTACCCAGCTGGACCAACCCGGTTAACAAATGCAAAATAAATAAATGAGATAATGCTGACCCACCATGAGGGCTTGCGGATCATGAATTCTTCTTGCAGAGTCAAGAGTAATCAAGAAAACTGTTTTCCATGTCATGAACCTGAAATCAGCATGATGACCTAGTTCAAAGGATGTGAGTTAACTTCTCAAACAAATTAAGATCCAAAGGAGGAGTCACGTGTTTTCTAGGTGGCTAGGTATGTATTAGTCCTTTCAAAAACAGTGAAGTGGGATCCACGGGCAGACATGCTGAAATGATTGCCAAATTAACCTTGGTCAAAAAGTAGTAAAGGTCAGAGGATAATAACTCACAAAAATATTGTAGAACCAGAGAAATACTAACTCTTGTGAACATTTACAACTGCCAACAAATCTTTTATGTTTATGTGTTTTGGTCTACCATTTTTGCTCTAAAGACTCTGCACTTTTATCCTGTTAGATACCAGTCACCAAACACAATCTGTGGTGTCTGTACTTGCATTTACAAACTCTAGGCATACATTTAGACAAATAAAATGTTTTCCTGTGGAAGAAAAGTTCTTCAAGCTGTGGTAGTTAGCAGATTCCAGACAAACAGTGCTGTATGATGGAGTAAGACAAGGCTTTTCGAAGATATCTTGAAACCCCATTCTAGGAAGGAGACTTCTGACTCAAGTGTAAGATTCCTGGCACTTTGAAAAAGAGTCTGAAAAGATAAGCAAGTTGTCTAAATAAGAAAAAAATGTGAATACCTTGCAGCCTGCAACAGGATAACTCTGGGGTCTCAAACTTTGTGAACACCCCTGGACAAGTAGATAACCCAAAAGGTAATGTAGAGAACTGAACATACAAAACCTTAAGAAATGTTTGAAATTTAAGGCTATAGCAATGTGATGATAAGTTATCACTTAAATCTAGAGTTACTAAGAAACTTAAAGGGGGAATCAGAGGAAACAGGTCATGAAGAGGTAACATTTTGATTTTTGGAACCTTCACCAAATGCTTTAGAAAGGAAATATCTTAAGACTGGTCTCCATGTCTCTACGAGACTTCTTTTTTTAGTACCAGAAACATTCCTGAATAAAAACCTTTTCCTGTAAGAAAAAGAAGAACCGCTTCTATTACCAAATGCTGAATGACAAGACAAAAAAAAGTAGTTTATCTGGTGGATGATGAGGAACTCACTGAAAAGGAGGGAGAGATTTCCATTACCATCTGTGTCTCTGCTGTTCTACTTGTTACCCTCTCAGAAATCATTCGTCTGAGACCATCTGTTGCCAAGCAGATAAACTGAGTGAGAGATCTTGAGGGAGACTTAAAGGCTTGCCAGGGTGGAAAGGTGTGTGGGGTTGTTACTCGCTGTAGATAGTCATTCAAACTTGTTGGAATGTGCTTGCTTCTGGGAGCTCCGCCTTTTTTCTTGAAGCTCCCTTACCATTGTTTTTGAAAGTCTGTTTGCCAGAGACTTGCTATGCCTGCATATTTATACTTTTTCTAATGGTGCAGGGGCAGGTACTGATAGAACATTTAATACACTTGGAGAAGGAAGGCTGAATAATCTCAGTAACCCCCTGGATCACTTTTCCTCTCTCACCACACTTTTTCAAGACTTCAGGAGCAGATGGTTCAAAAGCGACGTCTCTATCTCAAGGAGAATTCAAAATTCAAAATTACAACTTTAACATCCTCAGGCAAATTTTGCACACAACTGCGGTGGTGGTGCTGCGGTAGCATTGTCACCTCATAGCAAGACGTTGTCCCGTTCTATTCTCAGCTAGACAGTCTTCTGTGTGGAGGCATACGTTGAAGGTTGTGCGTCAGGGCTGGTAACCCGGTACGTAAAAATCCACTACAAATCATTAGCGGACCGGAGTTCCGCTGTGGCGACCACTAACCGGGAAAAGCCGAAAGACACAAACAAACAAACCATGCAAACCTTCTCATAACAGTTCCAGTAGCTGCAGCCCTGGAAGAGGCATCAGTTGAATCGAAGCATACTTTAAAGTGTGTTTGTTTATTTCAGACACATAAGCAATAAAAGTATTCATACAATATTTTTCATCAAAAGAAGAAAAAATATAATGTTTCTCATATTCTCAAATGATGTGTGCATGTGAGCTTGACAATTCAATATTCAAAAATAAGCATGGCAAAAGTATATGTTTTTCCAAAAATCTATCACAGGCTTTCTCTTACTTATTGGCAGGGCTTAGCATTTACAAAATGTTTAGCAGCAGCAGGATTTGGAAAGGAAATCACTGCAGGGTCAGAACTGGAATTAGAAAATAAACATTTGTAAGACTGAGGCACTTTATGCATATCTGCTTTTCTAGGGACAACAGTTGGCTGTCAGGCATAAATAAAAAATTATAAAATATCCACCAAAGCTAGAAGTACAGGAGGAACAGAACAGCATTCAGGAAATTCCAGTTAAAACAAATAAAAATTTCCAAGGATACTGGAATATCATTATATTCCCACTGAAACACGTGGTTCATTCGGGATATAGTTACAGAAAAAGAAAATTCTTCAAAGGAATTATCAGAAGACTAGCAGACGTTGTTCCCTCAAAATAATTTCTCTCTTATACTGGAAATCTCCAGAAAATTAAGAATTCCTGTTTTTTTTATTCCAGTAAAACCAAATGAGAAGGACCAATCAAGATCCCTAATTAAATGCTTAGCTAATTCCAATGAAACATTCCTGTCTAAAGTTTCTGAAACAAGGGAAGATAAATATTTTACCACTCTGCTTCTTTTTAACAGGAATTTCAACAGAAGCAGACTGACACCTTTCAGATATAGCAGTCCTGGGGTCAGGCATCCCAGTCCAGCTAGGCAGACAGACATTCCCTGCTCCTTCTTCCAAGACAGACAAGAATGTTTCTCCTTTGCCTGGTTATGGCATTCCAAAAGCTGCAGAGGATGTATCTAACCCCCCCATCCACGGAGGCTGAAGGGGCTACACCAGATGGAGCCAAGGTAGAAGAATGATCTAAGGAACCAGAAATGGCCACAGCAGTTATGCACCTGCCACTGAGGCAAATCTGTAGCCAGCCAAAGGGACTAAGGCTGTTTGGAAACTCTTCTTTTTCTGGTTGGAGGAAGGAAGAACCAAGGAACTGGTAAGATGTTCCACTGTGAAGACAAAAAAGAAGCTTAATGTCAGGGTAAAACTGACAGCAACAGTAGGTAAACAAGTAAGTAAAAAGAAACTGTTTTTTCCACAGTGAAAAGCACAATATATACTTTTACCTCAGTGCCTAAAAGTAATTTAATAAATGTTTTATATAGAAAATCAAAAATAAAACAACAGTTTTAACGAGTTTTTATCAGAAAGTTCCTCTTCACTGTTAAAAGTGAGTAAAGGTAACATGACAACAAATTTTCTGATCTTAAAATAAGTAATTTTTAGAGAAAAAGATATGTTTCTGCAAAAAAATTAAAACCTGGAGGGTTTTTCGCCCCAAGGAATATATATATTAGCCCAGCAATATAGAAACGTTAGCCAACCAATTGATGCTTGAAAGCCAGGAAGAGGACTGCTCCTTGGCAGCAGGAACGCTCTCAAGGTTTGATGCCTAAGCCACTGATTTTCTTCAGCTCAGCCCAAGCTCTCAGTGGTTCGGGATGTGGAGGGTGCCCTTAATCTTTGGAAGCTGACCAGCTGTTATATCCTATGCAGGATGTAAACCATACAGCTAAGGCTACTTCAGTTATGAACAAATGATGATCATCTTAAGAAATGGGAATGAAAATGGAGTTTAAAACATGGTGGGGATAAGACAGAAAGAGATATGGAAAAAAACAAAGAGGAATTATTTAGAGGAGTTGACAAATGTTAAGAGCATTGCAGACTAACTTCAATCTCACAGAACAAGAAGGGCAGCAACTACAAAGTGCTAAAGGGAAAATATGGGAGCATCTGGATAATATGCAATAGTTCAGTCAAGTTGCTGTTAAAAAAGAATTTATGTACTCACATAACATTCCATCTAAGTAGTTGTACTTCATTTGTCTTGAACCTGTGGGAATACGGATCTGTACAGGATCCGTGCCGGCAAAGCTTACTAGCATGAGCTCCAGACTCCCCCCCTTACCCATAATACACCTCCCTTGCCTTCCATCCCCAGATCGAGTTTGCTGAACTTACACTTATAACCTGACCTGATAACATACTTGTGACCTATACTGCAGCCCGTAGGCTGACCATGCGCCAAAGGTCTGGGGAAAGGAGGGAGGGATGGCTGAAGACAAATGAAGTGCAACTACTAAGATGGAATGTTATGGTGAGTACATAACTTCTTTATCTGAAGTAGTTTACTTCAATTGATCTTCAACCTGTGGGACAGAGTCGCCAGCTACTAAACTCCTGGGTGGCCCTCATGGAAGGATATTCCTGAGCACTGCGGAGCCAAAGGATGCTCTACTTCTTGATGTCAAATCCAATTTATAATGGGAGATAAACGTATGAGATGAGGACCAAGTATCTGCCAAGCAAATGTCATCTAAAGACACCCTAGACCAGAAAGCTGCAGATGTAGCCCAAAAAGGGTCTATAAAACGAAACAAACAATTGATCAGATTTACGAAAAATTTTTGTCCTGTGTAAATAGAATCATAACTGTCTGTGAACATCCAACATGTGTATTTTTATATTCCATTTTGTTGGTAAAATTGGGAAAGAACACAGGCAAATTTACAGTCTAACTGATATTGACTGGTGATGCCACTTTAGGAAGAAAGGATGGACTGGTGCGAAGGGAAACTCTATCTTTATGAAAAATCATGTACAGGAATTTTATGGACAAGGCCTGCAATTCCGAGACCCTCCTAGCAGAGGTAATAGTGACCAGAAAAGTTGTTTCCCATGATAGAAATTTTAGATCAACAGTAGCGGCAGGCTCGAAAGGTGGAGCGAGAGCTGGAAGAACCATACTAAGGTCCCACGGGGGGACAGGATCTTTGACCGGGAGGTGTAGCAAAAAGGCGCCTTTGCTGAAGGCTTTACACAGTCTAGAAGATGCCAAGGATGCAAAATTCTCACCTACATGAAAATGAGAAATGGCAGCCAACTGAACTTTAACAGTAGAAGAACTAGCTCCGTGCTGGAAAATATCAGCTAGGAAATCAAGAACAGCAGAAATAGGAGCCGTGAAAGGATCTAAACTCCTCTGAGAGGCCCAAAAAGAAAAATGTTTCCACTTGCTGTGATAAACCTTTCTGGTTGAAGACTTATGAGCAGCTATCAAAACAGACTTAATTAAGGAGGAAAGTTCTGGAGTCCTAGAATCACGGGAACTGGAGCAGCCAAGCCGTGAGCTTCAGGCTGTCCAGATTCGATGAGACATCCCCGATGGGTGTGAAATCAGATCCTGAAAGGGATCTAGGATCCAAGGTGGAGCCAGAAGGTGAGAGACCAAAGGAAGGGAAACCATACCTGGTGAGGCCAGAATGGGGCAATGAGGATCACCTTGCTCCCCAGTAGACAAGCTTTCTGCAGAAACCTCGGGATGAGAGGGACTGGAGGGTAAGCATACAGAAGACCAGGAGGCCAAGCATGAACTAGAGTGTCTCTGGGGGACACCCCCGGCGGGAGGTTCAGAGCAAAAAACCTGCTGCACTTCACACTGGAAGGAGATGTGAAGAGATTGCAGCAAGGTTGACCCCACTTGCTGAAGATCTGTTCTGCTACTGATGGATTCAGGGACCACTCGTAAGGCATCAAAATGGTCTGACTTAGCCTGTCTGCTAGAATGTTGGACCATACCGGAATATGCGTTGCGATAAGAAAGTGACCAGTGGAGATCACCAATTCCCACACTCTCATGGCTTTGCGACAAAGGGGATAAGATATGGTCCCTCCCTGTTTGTTGATGTACTAGACTACCAACATATTGCCTGATTGAATAGCAATCGTCACCAGAGGAAGAAAGGCATGAAGGGCCTGTAACGCTAGAAGGACTGCCCTTATCTCTAGGACACTGATATGCAAACTGGTCTCCATGGGGTACCACTGGCCTTGGACTGTCCTGCCCAAACAATGACCCCTCCACCCGAGTTGGGAGCATCCGTGGTCACTGTGGCTTGGGCTGGGGCTGGAACGAAGGGTCGTCCCTCCAAAATGTCTGAAAAGTTCATCCACCATATGAGGGACGACCGACGCACTTGACTTAGGTGGATAGGATAGGTTAGTGGTAAATCCAACAGGGATCACTGAACCGCCAAAGTCCACTGAAGAATCCGCATGTGTAGTCGGGCACATGAAAGGAGAATTATGGTCGCCGCCATCGAGCCTAAGGCCCTCAATACGGATTCCGCTGTCGGGAAATGAGAATGGTAAATTAGGGAGACATGCATCCTGAGGTTTTGAACTCTCTCCAAGGTCAGGAACACTTTGCACTGGAGTGTGTCTATCCTCGCACCAATGTAGCCTATCACCTGTACAGGCTCTAGTAGAGATTTGGATGTGCTGATTGTGATACCCAAACTCAGAGCAAGTGTCAGAAAGTAGTCCCTGGTTTGGGAAAGTAGACACCTGGTGGGAGCAGTGAAGAGCCAATCATCCAGGTACGGACAGACCTGAATCCCCTGAAGCCTCAGGTGAGCTGCTACCATTGCCATCACTTTGGTAAACACCCTGGGGGCTGTGGTGAGACCAAAGGGTAGGGCTTGGAATTGGTAATGATTGGCCCCTAGCCGGAAGAGGAGGAACCTCCTGGAGCTTCTGTGCATCTTTATGTGATAGTAAGCATCCTGGAGATCTAACGAGCACATCCAGTCGCTCTCTTGCAGGTACAGCATGATGGACTGTAGTGTGACCATCCGGAACTTTTCTTTGGCCACTGAGAGGTTCAGGGTAGAGAGGTCCAGAATGGGCCATATGTCCCCCATTTTCTTTGGCACCAAAAAGAACCTGGAGTAAAAGCCCGATCTGGACTGATCTGGGGGGACAGTTTTGATGGCTCGTTTTCCTACCAGCTTGGAAATTTCCTGTGCTGCTGCCTCCCTTTGCATGGGTGGGAAATCTAGGATGTATTTGGGAGGCGTTGAACCCACGAAGGGGATAGAATATCCTCTGGATATGATTTGCGGCACCCAGTGGTCCATTGTTATGGACTCACAAGCCACTGGGTGCAAGGACAATCATCCCCCGACTGCCTCCAGAGTAGAGCAGTCGGGCAACCCCTGAGGGATGCTGCCCGGGTCTGTCCGAGAAAGGTTCTCGAAACCCAAAGTTTCACGGACCCCCTCGGCCTCTAGGCCAACGTCTATTCTGTCCCCCTCTGCCTCTGGGGAAGAAGACCCCTGAGTGTCCCGGGAATACTGAGACGTCTGGAACCACATCTTCTTTTGCTCTCTCTGGTTCTGGGAAAAGGACCTTTGAGGGTTAGAGAAACGGATCCCGATGGCAGACAGCCTTGATGGTCTTACCTAACACAGTCGAGCCATCATAAGGGGCACTGGCAAAGAATGCCTTAAAGGGTTCTGTAAACTGGCACAACCTGAGCCAGGCATTATGCCTCATGGACATGCCAGACCCAGCCACTCTAGCTGCTCCTTCCATTGCATGGGAGAGGAGTCACATGGACGTATTCTATACTGCTCTCAAAGTGGCCATTTTCACGGAGAACAAAGCCTTGTCCTCTTGCGTTATGGACTTGGGTGAAGACTCCTCCAGTTCCTTCACCAGGTTGCTTTGGAGTCTTGTGACATGGGCCAAGTAGTTCAGCGCCCTTATTGAAAAGGTAGCTGAAGCATACACCCGCTTCCCTAGCTGGTCCATCATCTGAGACTCTCGGTCAGGAGGGTTGACCATTTGTGGTTGCTGCTACCACCATGGTGTCCATAGGGGAGCCCTTGTTCCAGGAAGGCCTGTCTATAGGGGGACTCAAAACCTTATCTGGGTGCTTGGGGACTGGCTCCACGGTATCAGGTTCCTTCCAGGCACACAAGGTGATCAAATCCACTAAAGGATCCACGGGGGGGGGGGGGTGAACAACACCCAGGACGTAGACAGGCCCGTGCCAAAGGCCTCCAGAAACACACATAAACACAGACTCATCAGAGGAGGGCTTGGGGGCAGACCAACCTCCCCGCTGGTGCAGGATCTCCATGATGTCCCCAAAGGAGACATCGGTGGGAGGTGACCTTGGGGAGCCGTCCCCCTCATCTAAGTCTGTGTCCTCGGTTAGGGACTCAGGGGAGTCCAAGTGCCTCCTCTTACACGTATGCTTGCAAAGCACATCTCCCGTGGGGCTCTCCAGGGAGTGCTCGTAAGGCATCTGTTCCTCTGGGGGAAGTGTCTGGGGCCCTTTGGGCACGGGCTGTCCCTCTGGTAAAATGACGGGGACACTAGACAGCGCTGAGGGGGTCTGGGTGGTCAGGAGCCACGATCCAATGGAGAGGACCCGTTCTACCACATCGAATGCTGAAGGAGAGCAGACCTCCTGTGAAGCCATTAAGGAGGCTGGTCTCCCCAGGTCCGATGCAAGAATCGGAGCCGGACCCGAAGTGGCCAGAGCTCCAAGAGAGGAAACCTGGACCAACAACGTCGGAGCCGATGGTAAAGGTTCCACTCCCTCAGACCCGACCCCCAGACTCCGGCTCCGAGAGTGGCTCGGATCCGAACTGGTCGAATCCAAGATGCTCCAGGCAGCTGCCGGCATCGGGACGTGAGGACTGTCGGTGCTGACTCTCCGACCAAGGCCAACCTCAGATCCGAGAACTCCGAAGCCAAAGGTCGGATTGGGAAAGAAGTAATAGGCTGAAAAAAGGGAAGCAAGCTGCCCCCTCCTGAGGGGGGGGGGGGCTGGCAAGACCCCCATCTGGATCTGTGTATGGATAAAGCGCCTCATCATCTTATCCAGATCCATGTCCGAGAGAGAACGGGTCGACTGAGACAAGGCCACAGACTCCGTCCTGGCTGCTTGGGGAGCTGAGGCTCGGGAGACTGGGCATGCCTCCTCTGGCTCCGGGGAGAACCTAGGAGATCGGAGCCGAGGGAAGTCACGGATCCGAGCAGACTTGTTTGGTGACGAGAGGTCCAGTGGCCTCTTCCTCTTCTCCTTTGTCCTTGACTCTCTCTCCCCCGCTCTCTACCCCTCCTCTGCTCCACTACCACAGGCTTAAAAGTGGGAGTTTGAGTCCCAGCCTGGGAGGGAGGGGAGGCCAGAGGCACAGAAGCAGGAGAGGTAGTCATGGCAGCCGCAGTGACTGAAGCTGAGGACGAGGAGGGAGGATCAGTGGCATGAAGAAGCCCCTTTTGGGCCAACTTGGCCTTTCTGTCCTTCAAAGCTCGGGGGTTGAACTCCACACAAATGGAACAGTCAACATTGAGGTGGGCAACACCTAAACACCATACACACACGGTGTGGCCATCCACTGGGAAGAGCTTATGGCCACACTCTGTGCATCGCTTAAAAATAAGCTTTACAGCCATACGTAAGAAGAAAGAGGAAACAAACAAAAACTTTCTTCTTAAGAATTTAACATAAACCCACTCACTACACTAGACTGACTAGAAGGGGGGAGGGGCACCACTGACAAACTACACTAACAACTACTACAAGTCTACACACGATGACAAAGCAATGGGAGGGGAGAAAGGGTACCTACACTAATCTAAAATGGCTAATTGAATAAAAATGTTTTGATAACTTACAGTCAAAAAACAAACTGCTAGCTGGAGCTCTAGAGACATGATGTTTCACAAATCGCAACAAACTAGATCTGGGGATGGAAGGCAAGGGAGGTACATTATGGGTAAGGGGAGGAGTGTGGAGCTCAGAGCTGATGCTAGTAATCTTTGCCAGCTCAGATCCGATACGGATCCGTATTCCCACAGGTTGAAGATCAAATGAAGTAAACTGCTTCAGATCTATTTTTTGAAAACAACTCCAGATCATAAAAACTTTTAGAATAGCAACTTAAACTTCTATAAAGTATATAACTGTGGAATCCACAAAAATGAAAAAATTTGTGGAAGACTTAATTATGCCAAGGTTAGATGGCCATGAGGCTCAACAATTAATAGTTAAGACTTAAAAGATGGCTGCATACTGATTAATTCCAACTCTCCTAGTGTAAAAACAAAAACTGAGAAAAAAGGACCAGTGAAATTGTCAGTCCGGGTAATATTCAATTACTGGCTAGTAAGTACAGTGCCTGGGTGCTAGCAAAGAAGAAATCTAGAGAACCTGAAAGAAATTCAACCAGAAAATGGTGACGAGAAAACAATGGCTGGGAACAGTCCTGCAGCGGTTCAGCAAAACAGAAGTTCAGGCTTTCAGCTTTGATACTACAGATGGCTTCCACTAATGTAGAGGAAAAATAAAGCAAATGTACTCAGAGGTGATTAAAATAAAATGAAACACTGAAGGAACATTATCAACTCAAATAACAAAAGGCTATAAAAATAGACTAAAAATAGAAGAAGCTTTAACTAGTTATGCAGATGAACTGATAAAACTGCAAAAATCAGAGGATGACATGAATAAAAGTCTGGCTTAGTATGAGGCTTCTCAAGAACAGCCGTTTCAGACAAAAGTACAGTTAGAAGATAAATCATGCAGAGGAAACCTGAGATTTACTGCTGTACCGGAGAAACTGGAAGGAACAGACTGTGTTAATTTTATGAACCACAAATAAGTAAGTAAGTGGACTGCTATTCCACAGCAGATTTATTAAATGAAAGGGCACATTGAGTTTATGCTCCAAACCTGGTCATTAGAAAACAGTCAAGACCTGTATTAGTAAAGATGTCATCATACCAGTAGAAAGAGTTAATCCTGACAAAACTGTTGCAGAAGGAAAAAGTATTAAAAATTGCAAACCGCAGAGTGTTTCTGGAAAATGATTATTCGCTGAACATCACCCAGCAGGGAATTAAATTATCCCAGCAGTCAGGGAATTCCAAGAGGCCAATGTGAAATTCAAACTGCTGTATATATCCAAGTGTCTTCAGAATATTTTTCCTGGAGAATCAAAGACATGTCTGGATGCAGAACAGGCTAAAGAGGAAATAAAGTTTATCCAACAAAACTGAACTGCCAAATAGAAGGCAACCCTGCTTCTCATTGTTCTGACAATAAAATTCATCTAAACACTTTGCCTGTGAAACCTTTTCCATTGCCTCAATGGAAAATGCTTGGGAGACAAAAAAAAATACAAGAGATGACTAGAAGGCTCAGGAGTACCTTGGGCTTGAACCACAGTTCAGTGTTGGGAGATGGAGATGATCAGGATAAACACCAGTACCACTGCCATTGGTGAATAAATGAACAATTAAAAGCAGTCACATTTGTGAAATATGGCTTTGCAAGCAAAGGTGGCTGAGAAAGACTGGAATTTTGTTGACTTTGTTAAACCTATTGGTCAACTGTAAAGCATTATGTCATTCACATTTAGAAGGACATCAAAGGAAAAAAGAAATAACAGTAAGTAAAAAATGTTTGTTCTTAATAGTATTTGTATAAAATATTCCATGACATAAACTGCATGTCATACTGTAAAGCAGTTTTATACAGTCCAGTATTTAAATGTGCGGGAGAGGGAGTCTTTTCAGTGACTGGTACATATGTTACAGATATTAAATTAAACTTATTTTCTTAGTTGTAACAAATATGGGCTATAAGCTACAACAAGGTCAGAAAGACTAAACAGAAGCAAGTTTAAGTTAATATAATGCTGTGATCTTGTGCTACTGGGGTGGGGTGGGGTGTTAAAGTGGACTGATTATATTATATGTAGAATTAGGATAATAATTTCCATTGTTTTTACAAGAACAGGTATCTAGATTACTGTCATCTGCTTAAACTATAAACAAGTGTTTATGTAAGCAAATAGGCTTGAAAAATAAAATTATGAAAGGTGTGAAAAATGCTAAGTTTCTTGCACCTGCAAATGCATTAGCTTGTTTTTTTTCATAAGCAAATTCTTTCAGTGGGAGCCATGAATTCTGCAGCTAAAGGCAGGTAGCAAAGGAATTCTGTACATTTTCTTCTGAGTGAAACCTACAAAGATTCCCTCCTGCATCTGCAAAGTTGTTAGCATTTTTTCTCATTACTGACTACTTTTACATGGAGTTGAACTGTATACAGGTGCAAGCAAGGCCTTACCATGTCTAGGTGATTCCGATTCTGTATCATAGCTCAGAAAAATCATCTCCCTTGTCACACCAATCTGCCCACCCAGCATCCCTGACAGTGCATCTCGCAGGGAATCCTTAAACAACGTCAACTCACCACACTCCCAGAAAATATGTTTCCAATTACCTCTTTTTTCCCTGCCTCACCTCCAATATTTGCTGTCTACCTGAGGAAAAATTCTCTGGAGTCTAATTGGGATATAAAACTATCTATGTAAACATTTCCAATTAAAAATCCTAAATCTTCTAGACTTTGTTGCATAGTTGGGAGACATATATATATCCTCCCATTGCTTCTTTGTCAATTGCTTATCCAGTCTCTCTTCCCAATCCTTTCTAACCTCCTATGATTGATTCTTACAGTTGTCATGCAATATTTTATATGCTCAACTAATTATTCCTTTTTTAATGGCAGCTTCTGTTCTAGATTCTACTAAAAACTCTACCAGTGCTGATCTTTAGTTTAGGGCCCCCCATTTCTTTCTCTTTGCCTATACTCTGACATCAATCCCTGACAGGGAAGGCAATCTCTAACCTGCAGTCCAAATAAATGCTTGTCATCTTCCCATTCTATCATCTTTCCCTCTCTGGTTATTTGCTCCCAATACTTTGGTTTCTTTGCCAGCTTTCTCCAATAAATTCCAGCCCTTTCTTGCATATTGTCTCTATCCCTAACTGCAGTCATCCCTATCGACAGAATCTCCTTTCTCCATTCCCGTGTCGGATTACTTCTTAGAATACTTTCTGCTACTTTATGGATACAATATTCAGTATGATTACTGTTATTCTCCTTAAAGACCTGCATCCAAAATCCCAATCTCTCATTCTTTCTTGAGCTTCCCCCGTTTCATCATCATCCCTTTCCACTCTGAATTATAGTTTTCTGCTTGTGCTATGTACAGGATCCTTAAATGCATAGCTCTGAAATACCCCTTCAAATTGGGTAATCCCAATCCCCCCTGTTCTACTGGAAGAATCAGCTTATCCCACTTTGACACTTGCTGTCTTCCCCTCCCAGATAAAGTCCTTTGGCTCTTTATTAACTGCTATTCACAACTTCTCCTCTGGTTGATAAAAATAAGCCTGACCTGTGTATAAGACTAAAGGGATTCTTTCCCAATCCTTGATTCTATTGGTTCCTCCTCCCTTTTCTCTGGGCTTTGGTAATCAACCCACTGGTTAGGACTGCAACAGTGAAACACGTTGAACATAGTACAGTTGTGTACACTTACCATAAATGTAGATGTTCGAGTGTATTCACTGTTGCAGTCATCACACTTGGGTTATCCTGCCAGGGGTAGCCCTTAGTCAGCCCAAATACCAGAGGCTTAGTATTTCTGCATCGATTGCTGTCGCTCCAGGACTGACGTCAGGTCGTCAGTGCTATAAAATCAGGCAGCCGACGCCATTACATCAGTTTTTCTTTCCCCAAATGTCAGGAGCCCCCAAATAAAATAGGGAGCTAGGTTATGGTGGAAGAACACCACCAATAGAAAGTAAATACCAAAATTTCCCTGTAAGGAGTGAGGAAGAGGGAGAGACAGAGAGAGAGAGAGAGAGAGAGAGAAAGAAGGGGGATGGAGGGTTAGAAACCATGACTTCAACAGTGAATACACTCGAACATGTACATTTATGGTAAGTGTACACAATTGTACTATATTCTTCATGTTTCACTGCTGCAGTCATCACACTTGGGTTGATTCCCAAAGCTGAAGAAAAGGGTGGCGGCAGTCAAGAAGACTGGGGCCTGGTTAGGATGCCCTGCAAGACTGTGGTTGCAAAGCCTACCCTGGATTTGGACAAGATAGATAGGTGGTAATGCTTGGTGAAGGTATGAACAGAAGTCCACGCTGCAGCCTCCAGGATGTCCCTGGTAGGGACCCCTCTGAGAAAAGCTGCAGAGGTGGAGGTTGCCCTGGTGGAATGTGTTCTGACCCCCTTAGGGGGTGGTTTCCCATGGTGTTTGTAGCAGAAATGGATGTAATGTGTTCTGACCCCCTTAGGGGGTGGTTTCCCATGGTGTTTGTAGCAGAAATGGATGCAGTGTGCTATCCATTTGGAGACTGTTTGTTTGGATATGGTCTTGCCCTCTGCCCTTGCTGCAAAGCTGAGTAACAATTGGTCAGTTTTCATAAAAGATTTAGTCCTATCCAGGTAGAATCTGAGCTGTCTGTGAACATCTAGAGAATGCAGAATCCTTTCTTCCTTGTTTTGTGGGTTAGGGAAAAGGTGGGCAAATTAATTGATTGGTTGAGAGCCATACTGGACACCACTTTAGGCATGAAAATTGGGTTAGTCCTGAGGGAGACCCTGTCAACGTGGAAAACGATGAGGGGCTCTACAGCCATGAGAGCTTGTAACTCTGAAACTCTTCTAGCTGAAGTGATGGCCAGAAGCAAGGCTGTTTTCCAAGAGAGACTCCCCATACTCTGGAATAGACTTGCCCATACATGTCAAAAGGAACCTTGACAATTGGATGGGAGATAGGAAATTCAACCTGGGGATCACATCAGTCACCCTGCTAGACAGGGGTCCAGGGAAGTAAATATTGTGGGAAGAAATATACAGGGAATTGTTATGGCTAGGCTTGTATAGGCCTTAGGGCAAATAGCCTAGTATCAACCTATGAACTCTGCTGAAGCTGCAGGCTCAAAGGGGAGTAGTGTGAGCTTTTCCAACACAAAGTTAAGGTCCCAAGCTCTGGTAGGAGCTCTTCTGGGTGGCTTTAAATTGTTAGCCCCCTCTTATGAACTGTTTGAGAGGGTGAGAGAAGAGAGGTAGCTCTGTGCTGTAATGAGCAGAGATGGCAAAGGCATGAATTTTAATAGAAGAGAAGGGAAGGCCCCTATGTAGTAGGTCTGCTAGGTAATCCAGGATGAGTGGTAGGGAGGGGTGTGCTATTTCATCTCTAGCCTGGATCCTGGTACAATACCTTTTCTACTTGTCAGCATAGGCTTTCCTAGTGCTAGGGCGTCTGGCCTCACATATAACATCCAGGACTTGTTTGCTTAGACTGGCAGCTGGAGGAGAGGTCAGGGAATAGACCAGGCTGCCAAGATCAGGGTCTGCAATTGTGGATGCATGAATTATCCATTCTTCTGGGTCAGGAGTGTTGGGATCTGAGGTAGGTGCCATGGTGGCAGGGGTGACAGGCTACGCAGCAGTGGGTACCAGTGCTGGCATGACCAGTCTGGGGCAACCAAGATTGCCCTTGGTTTTTCCTCCCTTATTTTGAGCAGTACCCTTGAAATTAGAGGAAGAGGGGGGAAATGCACAGATTGAAAGGTTTACCCATTGGAAGGACAGAGCATCTACTTTCCAGGCCTTGCTGTGAGGTTCCCTGGTACAGAATTTGCTGAGCTGGTAATTGTTGTGGGAGGCAAACAGGTCCACCTTATGGGTGCCCCATTTCTGGGTTACAAGATTGAAGGTTCTGTGCTCTAGCTGCCACTCATGTGGGTCTAGCAGGTTTCTGCTTAAGTTGTCTGCCAGTGAGTTTTGGAAACCTGGCAGGAATTGTGCTAGCAGGTGAATTTGCATGGCTGAAGCCATTTGCCAAAGGGTCATGGCGAGCCTGCAGAGAGGATAAGAGTGAGTTCATCCTTGCTTGTCGATATAACACATCACTGTGGTGCTGTCTGTTTTGATCACTAGAGGCCCTGGGGAGAGTAGGGGTCTGAAAGCTGTCAGAGCATGGTGGGACAGCTAGTAACTCTTTTTGGCTGATGTGCAGATGTATTTGATTTGGGCTTCAATGGCCCTGAAATGCACCTGCCGTCCAGGTGTGCACCCTAGGCATAATCTGATGCATCTGCGGTTAGGGTCTGGGCAGAGTGGGGTTAAGAGAAGGGAAGACCCTTGTTGTGGTTGCATGCTGCTGCCCACCAAAGAAAATCTTTCCTTAGACAGGTCCTGAGAGTGTTGACACCAAAGTCTTTTTAGGTACCATTGTAGTTTCCTCATATGCAGTCTGGCATATGGAATGAGTAGAATGCAGGATGCCATGAACCCTAGAGCTTGCAGGATTTTCCTTGCGGATAACTGGGTTCTGGTGGCTAGTTGAGAGAAGTAGCCTGTCAGGTAGGCTTGTTATTCTGGTGTAAGGAATGCCATCTGGGAGGCTGTGTCCAGGCTTGCTCCCAGGAATATAATTTTTTGAGTGGGTCTAGTTTGGATTTCTTTTCATTTATAGTATACCCCAGGGAGGTCAGTAAGTCTTTTACAAAGGTCAGGTGCTGTAACAGGTTTTCCTGACTGCCTGAATCAGGCAGTCATCTAAGTAGGGGTAAATTTGAATATTCCTTTGTCTGCAAAAAGCAATGGCTGGAGCCAGGCATTTTGTGAAAACTCTGAACACAGTGGATAAACCAAATGGAAGCACAGAGAAATGAAAGTGCATAGATCATGCCCTGAAACGTAGATATTTTCTGCAAGAATCCCTGAATGGGATGTGTAGGTAGGGTGGCTAACCAAGCATCCTTGGAAAGCATAGGAGGAAGCTGCTGGAGGGTGAGCATTTTGAATTTTGATATCATCAGGAACGTGTTTAGAATTGATAGATAGAGGATTGGGCACCAGGTGCCCCCTTTTCTGGGTACTAGGAAAAGTCTGGAATAGAAACCTTGGTCTATCTGATCTGCAGGAACAGGCTGTATTGCCCTCATGGAGAGCAGGGAATTTATCTGTTTTTTCGCCTCTGGCCATTGGTTTGGAGGAAGATCTGTGAACCCTTTTGGGGTTGGCAGAGTGTGGAAATAAAATTTGTATCCCTGGGACACTATGTTGAGAACCCATCGGTCGTTGGTAATAGAGGCCCAGTTTTTTGCATGGGAGGAGAGTTTTCCTCCTAGGGGCACAAGCAGGTGGGCAGAGGTAAGGGGTGGAGGTGTAAAGTAATTGTGAGTTCTTTCCATAAGGGGGTGGCTTAGCACTCACTGTTTTTGAAGTGGAGGAACTCCATTGCTTAGATCTCTGCATTCCCTGAGACTGCTGTTTGGGGGGTCTGCTTCCCCTAGGTCTTGTCTGAGCTGGCCTGGAGGGGGCCGGAAAGGACCAGTGTTTGGAGGGGCAATGCCTACTGAACCTCGGAGGCTGGGCCTGTAAGAAGTCTTTAACTGTCTGCATAGATTTGGCTTTTTCTTCCATCCTTTTTAAGACCTCTTCTGCCTTGGTGCCAAACAAATTGTCTTTGTTCAATGGTGCGTCCAATAGTTTAGATTTGACATGGTCTGGCAAGGTCTGCTCCTTAAGCCAAGCATGCCTTCTAAGTACAGAACCTGTGATTTCTGCCCTGCAAGATTCTTCTAGGGCTTGAAAGCCACACTGTAAAGTGTGTTTAGTAACTTGGCTTGCAGAATGCATAAGCTCCTGTATTTCTTTATTTTCTGCACATGCAGGAAAGGTAGATTTTTTTTGCTTGAGGAGTTCCATAGTTTGTTGTTGATATTTCAGCATGTGGAGCTGAGAATTTAGTGCTCTAATGGCAACAGTTGCAGAAGTGTATACTTTTTTACCCCATCTGTCTAAAGCTCAGGAATCCCTGTCCGAGGGGGTGGGATTCTTAGCTGTGGTTGCTTTTATTCCTTTAGGTCCTTGGGAGATGACCTCTGGGTCAGCAGTAGGATTTTTGAAAATAAATTTGTGAGAGTCAGGGACTCTAATACCTGTCAGGTTTCCTGGGAGCAGGAGGAATGGTGTCAGGAGTCAAACTGGATTCCAGAAAGACATCATCCACAACATCAAAGACAGGAGGAATGGCTAAAGGTCTGTGCTGTGCTAGGTCTAAGAATTCCCTGAGTCTCTTTTTTGGACTGAGGATAGTCCTGATATTCCCACTGGAAATGCTCCCTTAAAGTATGTAGGGTTTCACTAAATGAAAAATCCTCTGGAGGAGAGGCAGAAGGAATGCATTCCTCTGCATCTGAATCCTCATAAGCAGATAGGGGTTGCATGTCTTCATATTTAGAAACTTCAGAGTCATCGGACTCCTGGTCAGATAAAACTGCTGGGGACAAGTCTCTTTTTTTTGGGAGGGGTAAGCTGCCTTCTCCTAATAAGCATGATTAGGCCTTCCGCCATTTTAAGCATTTGAGATTGAGGCATGGAAGCAGGTGCCTGAGCTTGGGTCGTCAGTTTTTTTAGGCATAGTCCATACCCTGGGCCTTAGAAACTCGGTAGTTTTAGAAAGAACTGAAGATGTGAAAGAAGTCATTGGTTTCTGTCGAGTATTGGTAGTGCAAAGAACTTCCTCGGAAGCTGGTGCCTGCTCAGCGGCTCCGAACCCATCCAAGGTAGAGACATCCGCAGGATCCTTAGTCAAAGAAGAGTCTCATGGCATACCAGACTCCGAATGGGTCTTGGTAGCGGCCTGCAAATCCAGGCTGCGAAAGCGCCTCACTGAGGACAAGTGAACTGGTGATTAGCTTAACGGAAGCATTGTCATCAGTTTTGGACCTGTATGGTCTGTCTCTATCTCTGTCTTTATCCTTACTTTTTTTGGAAGAACGTAAGGATAAAGACAGGGAAGTAAATAGTGTGGGAAGAAATAGCCAGGGAATTGTTATGGCTAGGCTTGTATAGGACCGAGGGCCGATAGCCTAGTACCAACCTATGAACCTAATCGGTAGTCAGATGGCTTACCGAAGCCATTTCGGAATACGAAGATTGAGAGCGAAAATATCTAGCTACTATAAGGGCCCAATGATGTATAGTTCTTGCGTTGAGCAAAGCACAAAAGCAACAGCAAGGGACGATGTGGTCTGAGCCTAAACAGGTGACGCAGTAAGAATGGAAGTCTTGGTGTGGTATTTGATTTCCACAGGCAAGACAATTGTTAACTTTTTCTGACATCAGTTAGAGCAAGAAAAAAGGATCCCCAACAGGGTACTTAGCTTTGGAAGAGTTCAACTTCAATTCGGAGACAAAACTCATATAGCAGCCGACCGGCACTCGTGCGAACTGCTTCTGCTTCAGGCTCCTCGGCAAGAAAGGCTGATGTAATGGTGTCGGCTGCCTGATTTTATACTACTGACGACCTGACGTCAGTCCTGGAGTGATAGCAACTGACGCAGAAATACTAAGCCTCTAGTATTCAGGCCAACTGAAGGCTACCCCTGGCAGGATAACCCAAGTATGATGACTGCAACAGTGAAACACGAAGAACATCAATGTAACTCCTTGTATCTTGCTATCCATATCCACATAACAAAGCTTCTAGTTTCTCAGTTTTTGTATTATCTTTTGTTTTGTCTCTTACCACAATATCCTTAGCTGCCACACCAGAATCATTTTTAATCCACACTCCCAAATACTTCATTGTAGCATGCCCTCATAAATATGTCTATTGCTGAACCAATTTGTGTGTGGGTACATAATTTACCGCTATTGCCTTTGTCCTAGCTTCATTAATTTTGTATCTTGAAACTATCTCAAAATGTTCCACAACACTGGAATGTCTTTTTCTGGGTTTGTCAAGTATAAAATAATATCATCTGCAAGTAGACCCACCATTTCTTGACTACCAAACCAATTATATCCTTGAATTTCTGAGTCTCTTATTTTGTTTGCCAATGGTTCTAAAGATAATGCAAATAACAAACGGAAAGAGGACACTCCTGCCTGTTCCTCTGCTCAAGCACAAATTATCCAGAGAGGACCCCAGACACTTTAATGTTCACCTCCGATCCCTGATATATCCTCCTAATCAACCTTATAATACAAGCAAGCAAGTAATTCTGAGAGTTTTGAGCATTCTTTGTGGAAGAAAACAAAATTTAAGATACAATGGCAAGCAGTTTGGTGGAAATAAAGATTTCAATTGTGGGAAGTTAATAAGAGATAGTAGCATCCTCAGTAGCCTTAATATCATAATGCATTGAATAGAACAGCGTGGCATTTACGTTTATTTAAAGGTAGCCACTGCACTTTTTCTTTGGCGTTTTCCCACTTTGATCAAAAAAGGCACTGGTTCTGTAAATCCTACGGACAAAAAAAAGGGAGAAGGAGAGGACCATGTTTCTCAGAATTAAGAGTTTTGGGCCTGGGAATTTCCAGGAGAAGAAGCCCTATCTCTGCGAATGTCAGAATCCTCTGACAAACTTTACTCAGGAATTTCTTTATTGATACTGTCCTCTGGTAGGGATCTCTAAGTACCAGGATTAAGAGCCTGCAGCAACTGTCTGGCTTATGAACAGACACCATGTCAGCAGATGAGCAAAGTTTAACCTTTTGTTTTTAATATGCAGGGACCATCCTGGAAGAAGACTGACTAGGAGATGGCACTTCTTTCCCTGGCAAGTGGTCTCTTTCCCTGGCCATCCTGAGAAGAACCTTCTGGAGTGTTTCTTAGGCCAAAAGAAGATGGTTCTCCCATGCTTGGAATGGATATTGGAACAGGATGTGGTCCATGGTGGAAGAAGGAACTACACCAGAGAAGCAATTAAATAGTCTGAGCAATAATGTCTGGCCAGTATAGAGTTACCCTCTAATGGCTAAGGCATTATCCGAGCTTGCAGTGACAGCAAGGACTTTTTACTGAGTTGTTTTTCCTTTTCTGTAGCTACAGCTACAGAAAAGACAAGAGGACTGGGGTAAGTATCCATACTGCAGCTGATGAAACAACCTTGCTGACAGTAAGAACTGCTGGAACGAATCAGTCAGAAAATAAGTTGTCAGACAAATGTTCAGAAGCAACCTACTTCTCACACATCTCCCTTTCAAAAGTAAAAGCACAAACATTACACAAAAATTCCAGTCAGAAATGAAGAACTCCCCACTGAAGTGCAGTGACAGAAAATACAGCAGTTAGGTTGTCAAGAAGTGTATACTAGTATAAAACATAAAAATAATTTTTTTGCACTGATAAACATTTCTTGATTCTTAAAACTTAAACAAAAGTTCAAAATTTTCAATAGCAGTACATATTTACCGCAAAAATTAACAAAAAAATAAAACTGAAGTTAAAAATAGCAGTGCCTGACAGCAATATTGTACAAAAAATACCCAGTTCCAGAAGGGGAAATACTACTTTTAGTCAGAAATTAAAGAAGTGTTTTCTTAAAAGGGCAATGTTTTAAGTGAGGAAGGGTTCCCTCTGAGAACCTTTCAGCGAAGCCTCAGTTCTGTTTCCTCTTGAGGTGTTGAAAAAGTACTGAAATTGTCTACACTCCGACTGCTGATTTCCCTCCAAGGGGCTAGCCAATCAGCAGTCAGAGGTGTAGGCATGTGAGGGAGCCAGATCTTTGTAAAGCAGGCTATTTGTTGTATCCTAGGCAGGATACAACCCCTATAGCCAAATGATACTGCAGCAGTGAGAATTAAAAACATTTGAAGGTAAGCAGTCATGAAGTGTACACAAGCATTCAAATTAAAACACATTTCCTGCCCTGTGAAATGCTTAATGTTTAAAACTTTCACACACAAATACAAGTTGTCAAAAGCAGTATACTTTTATCATAAAATTAGCCCCCAATAATTAAAAATAAGCCTTGTTCTAAAAATACTGGTCCTGATGAGAAAATTTCTGATAATGTACAAAAATGCCAGTTTTCTTAAAGGTGAAATACCCATTTTAGTCAGAAAATAAAATATATAAATATTTTCTTAAAAGGGCAATAGTTTCTGTGTGAAAGGGTTCCCCTATTGGGTCTTATCTGCCAGAAATGAAACCTGAATCCTTTGGGTCTTATCTGCCAGAAATGAAACCTGAATTCAATTGCTGCTTCTGTAAAGCCTCAGAGCTGCTTCCTCTCAAGGCAGCAAGAAAGTCCTGAAATAGTCTGCACTCTGACTGCTGATTTCCTGCCAAGGAGTTAGCCAGTCAGCAGTCAGAGTGTATGTGTGAGATGGAGTCAGACCTTTGTGAAGCTGGCCGGTTGATGCATCTTGGGCAGGATACAACCCATAAAGCCAGAGACTACTTCAGCAGTGAGAATGATGAACACCTACTGCTGCAGCAACCCAATGTATGTGCAGGGCCGTCATGGAAGCACAGGTTAGCACCACCTCGACCTTTCAGATATGATACAGGCACTGCAGGGTGTATAGGATAACTAACAGGAGTGCATGCCCTCTACATGTAAAATTTTTGACAAAACTGATTATATAAGCATAGATAAAACGTCCTGGTGAACCACCACAGCTAAAAACTTTGTTTATTTTAAAAATAGAGACAAAACATAAAAGACTTCCAATGAAGGAGAGCTCTAAATGATTAGCGCTTTCAGCTATTCAGCCTTCTTCAGATCATATTCTCCATAGCTCTCCAACTAAAGTTAAACAACAAATCATGTCCTCATGCTGCAGGCAACGCCTGCTCATTGACCAATCTAAAACCATAGCAACTAATCATAAATGTTTAGGGATAACAAGCCTCCTTTACTCGGCCTATAGTAGGATGTCTGTTCTTTAGTATTGGTTTGAGCGGAACCATTGTATTTAGACCTGGGGGGGTGATCCGCCCTTAAGTTCACTATCCAACTCACTTCACACATTTCAGTGTGGTCCTTTACATCTCCACCCCTTGAGTCTATAGCAATACATTCTAAAGCTTTAAACATAAAGCTATGATCAGGATAAGATACAACGTGGTCGGCCAGCACATTCTTTAAATCTTTGTGCTTAATATCCCTAAAATGTTGCATAACTCTGCCCTTCAAATGCTGGTTCATTTTTCCAATATAGAACACTGGGCATTTTCGACAAGTTGCCAGGTAAACCAAATGCTGGGTATTACAAGTTGCACTAGCTTTCAACAGATGACTGATTCCGGACACAGGATGCACAAAATGATTGCTGTTGTCTATAAAGGGGCAGGTTTTGCACCTCCCACATTTGACCGTTTGCTTCTTCTGGTACACATTTTTCCATTCAAAGCCATCCTTACCACACAGCAGTCTTTTAATATTCTTTCTATTCTTAAAAACGAACCTCGGCTGTTCTCCTACAATATTTTCACTTTTGCATCTTCTGTAAACACCGGCCAAAACATTCTGACCACATCACAAATCTTTTGGCAATCTGTACTATGTATGAGAATACATTTTAGACCTTGAGTCAATGTCCTTTCTTTGGAAGCAGTAGTCTCAACTCTGGGGATAGTTTTTTCATTAAAATAGGGAACGACCTTTATTGGACCTTAGGTACTGTTGTGTGCATCTCATAATAAGATGTCTATTATGGTAACTTCTATTCCTCAAATCTTTATAGAGAGTAACCTGCTCCTTTTCAAAGTCAGCATCTTCAGTACAGAGCCTAGATATATGTTGCACTTGATTTTCCATGATGTTTTTGAATATGTGACCTCGGTGCATACTATTTCTGTGCAAGTAGTGGTTCTTCCATGTATCTTTTCTGTGCATTTTTGTATGCAGACCTAGACTAGGATGTAGGGCTACTTTAACATTAAAGAAATCAATCTCTTCCTTTGAACAAGTTATCTTAAATTCAAGGAAATCTGTGGTGTTTCTCAGATATTCTGTGAACATATCAAGTTCTCTTTCATCTCCTTTCCAGAGGACAGACATCGTCCACAAAATGGCCATAATACACCAGATGTTCAAACCAGGGGTTGATGGCATTCAAAATTTGATTCTTCTCCCATTGCGCTAAGACTAGGTTGGAATAATTATTAGCACAAGGGGTGCTCATAGCTACCCCCCATACTTACCAAAAATAGTTGTTCCCATAAGCAAAAACATTATTTTCCAGAATTAATTCCAGCAGAGAGCAAATTAGATCAGAATCGAATCCTGTTTGTACAAGACACTCTCTAATTGCTTCCACTCCACAGCCATTAGGTATAACTGTAAACAAACTACTGACGTCTATGGTTACCAGAATTAAATCTGAGAAACTATCCATGTCTTTGATTTTCTCAGACAAACATTCTAAGAAGCTCCCTGTATCTTTTATAACAATATCCACCAACAGTAGGACCTTCTTCAGGTCATTTTCAACATAAATGGACAGTGGTTTGATTATCCAGCCTCATCCTCCCACAATCTGTCTCAGCGGGGGGTCACCCAAGGTCTTGTACACTTTAGGTAAACCACTGATACTTGGGTGGTTGGATACTTTGTTTCAAAAAAATCAAATAAAGGGGTGGAGATGTAAAGAACCGCACTGAAATGTGCGTAGTGAGTTGGATAGTGAACTTAAGGGCGGATCGCCCCTCAGGCCTAAATACAATGGTTCCGCTCAAACCAATACTAAAGAACAGACATCCTACTATAGGCTGAGTAAAAGAGGCTTGTTATCCCTAAATATTTATGATTAGTTGCTATGGTTTTAGATTGGTTAATGAGTAGGCGTTGCCTGCAGCATGTGGACATGATTTGTTATTTAACTTTAGTTGGAGAGCTATGGAGAATATGATCTGAAGAAGGCTGAATAGCTGAAAGCGCTAATCGTTTAGAGCTCTCTTTCATTGGAAGTCTTTTATGTTTTGTCTCTATTTTTA
This sequence comes from Protopterus annectens, assembly GCF_019279795.1. NCBI lineage: Eukaryota > Metazoa > Chordata > Ceratodontiformes > Protopteridae > Protopterus > Protopterus annectens. The sequence continues at coordinate 107,697,099 of NC_056750.1, read as the reverse complement.
AAATAAAAAAAGTTTTTAGCTGTAGTGGTTCACCAGGAAGTTTTATCTATGCTAAGTTTGTTTTGTCTGGTGCACCTTTGGCAGTTTCTAGTTTCTCTTTACATACAAACTGATTATATAATGGTGCAAGGCAAGTGCCCCATGCTAGCATGTTTCTGCATCCAAGGAGGGCAGCCATAGTGGATGTGGTGACCAAGTTCACTGTCATTCAGTGCCAGGACGTACATGTTGACATCAGTTCTCGAGGTGCCTACAGGCAGGAGAGGGAGTCACCAAGGTCATGGCACTTAAGGCAGTAGCATGTCTGGTCCTAGATATCACTCAGCACAAGAAAACTTGGCCAGGGCTGCAGTATTACTGGTGAAACACTTTGTACAGGCAGCTCCCATGGGTAGGTGTGCACATGGGATGCTTGCTTATCTTCCATGTATATCCTGGACCTCCAATAGATCAAGTTGCAGAGAAGCAACTACTGCTGAGGCTGTGTTCCAGCATACCCACATGCACAGCACTGCAACCATCAGTGTCTCACACCCACAATCAAGCAATAACAGTAGCTCCCTCGCAAAGTATGCTTCAGTAATACTCTCCATGCCCCCCCACACACACACACACACACCGCACTCACACCTTTCTCTCTGGAAGACTCTGAATGGTTGCCCCCCCCGGTGCAAATGAAGATAACTATGCCCTGCTCTTTGTAGTTTGTTACTTGAGTTACCTATATCTGATGCACAGTGTGGCCAGCCTATGCATGGGTACGCACAGTCTGGTATTGGGTCTGCAACATAACTTTTACTGTACAGTATATGTTTTACTATGGGCCAAAGCTGTGTTCCAACTGGTCCCTCTTTGCCAGTGCCACTGCATACCACACCTACCTTTGTCTAGCATGTTCATCCCTTGCTGCTCAGTTCTCGCCCGACTCCTCATCTCACTCACTCTCAGTTGCCTGGTCTACTGGATATGGTCATCCTGCAACTGAACTTCCTGTTACAACTGCTTCCTAAGTATCATGTTGTGTAGCACTGCACACTTGGAAAACATTTTGTCACACATGCCAGGTATTTCTGCAGAGTACCATCAAATAGATCCAGGCAATTAAAGAGTACCTTCAGCAGCCCAAACAACAACCCCGGGTTGTAATATGGCATAGCTGTATCCATGGTTTGTTACAGTCTTGAGGATTCTAGATGGGTGTCAACAACCAGATCTCCACAGCATACCTGGCACCCCCAGTAAGACATCACTGGGGGATGTCACCTCTTACAAACCACTGACATGTGTCCCATATGTGGAGGTCATGGTAACTGTCTAGGCAGCCTGCAGATTCACTGTACATTACAGACTGTCTAGCAGTTGGAGTGATACTTTTTATGGTTCACATACCTTCTTCTCACATCACCGGCTGGGCTTTTATTTTAATCTGAGTATAGTCTATGGCCCCCATGCCTCAGTGAAATTAGATGCATTGCAGAAATCCCACATGGCTCTCTCTTCTGTGGTACATGGGAACTATACACGTTCCCCTAAATGTTGCAACATTACATCAAGAAACTGATAGAGTGTTCTCAAGGCAGATGCTTGAGATATCTCCACTGTGTCCCTTGTTGGTGACAGAAAGGAACCTGTAGGCAATATACATAAAAGTGCACATAACTTTGTATCCACTGAAATGAGTACTCTACAACATCCATGGGCCTGCATATAATGCTGATGCAACTATTAGCTCCTGTACAGTGTTCTTATCCACATGGTACCAGTCTACAATGTTGTTATCATGAAGGTCATGAAATGTTAAGGATGGATGGCATGTTGTATCCAGGGATCACAAAGTGCAGCACTGTGCTTGTTCCATATACCCATTCATGAATGTTGCGGCAGCTGCTAGCACATTTCTGTAACTCCTCCCCCCACATGTTATGCCAGGATTTTTCTATGGTCATTAACACTAGTGTTCTCATCACATCACATGTTCTCATCATCACATCACATTCTTCATGTTTCTGAATTGCTCCGCCATCTTCTTTTACGTCATTTACATACACAAAGACCCTTATTTTAATGCCGTCACTCTCCCTCCCTACAACTGCCACATACCATCATCTCTGAACGCTCCTTAAAAAACTTTAACCCCAACACCTTCTCTGACTTACTTAAACAATTTAACTGGAATCCCCTAAATACACTTCCCCTAGATGAAGCTGTCACCTATTTTAATACATCATTTCTAAACCTTCTAGACACCTTGGCCCCCCTAAGAACAAAAAGAATCAAGAGCAAAACCATCCCATGGTTATCCAAAGATACCTTAGCTGTCATGCGCTTCCGTGATAAAGCCTTGAAAAACCACTATAAAAACAAACCCCCAGCCACCCTAAATGAATACAAAATACTCTGCAACAGAGTTAAGAAACTTATCACTTCTGACCGCAAATCCTACTATATCACCCTCCAAAATAATCACAAGACTAACCCAAAAAAATTCTGGGATAGTATCTCCTCCCTCTTCAACCCTGGCAAAAAGGAAAACCCACACCCTGATCACAATACTTTTGATACCGACCTAGCCTCTCAATTTAAAAGCTTCTTCATTGACTCCATATCAAAATTAACATCATCATTTACAAATAACTCCACTCATTCAGCTACAATTCCCACCACCCCCTCCTCCTCAGGTTCTTCCACCTCCCTTTCTTCTCTCTCAAAACTATACCTGTATCTACTATAAAAATATTCCTTCTCAAATGAAAACCTTGCTCTAATGCCCCTTATAATATCCTTTCCTTCTTCCTAAAGACAGCTGCTGAAGCCATTGCCTTTCCCATCTGTATACTTATAAACCGGTCAATCCAAGAAGGTTATGTACCCCAAATTTGGAAAAAAGCCTACATTATTCCCCTCCATAAAGGAGGAAACAATAATAACATCTCCAACTTTAGACCTATCGCCATCTTATCTCCCATCTCTAAACTACTTGAAAAATGTATCCACATACAACTATTACAATACCTCACCAACAGCCACCTACTAACCCCAACACAACATGGATTCAGACCCGGTCACAGCACTTCTACTGCGCTACTCTCCTTCCTCAAAACTGTAAATAAAGCTAGAGACTCTAACTGCATTGTCTCCACCCACCTCCTAGACCTTTCTAAGGCTTTCGATACCATCTCCCACTCCCTCCTACTGACCAAACTCTTTAACCTACATCTTTTACCCTCCTGTATCAACTGGTTTACCAGTTACCTTTCCAACAGGCAACAATCTGTCAAATGGAAGAAATCGACCTCCTCGTTCCTCAACACTGTCACTGGTGTACCCCAAGGTTCCATATTAGGTCCCTTACTATTCAACATCTTCATTAATGACTTCCACCACAATATCCCAAATGCTAAAATAGTCCAATATGCAGACAATTCAACAATTATCTGTGCTGCAAACTCCATTCCCTCCCTTATAAAACTAACTCAAGATGCCTTCTCAATCACTGAGAAATGGATGCATGATAACCATCTACCTCTCAATCCATCAAAAACCAAACTCATATTATTCACCCCATCCAAAAGCATAACTATCGACATAAATTCTTTCCTCATAACCAGTCACAACAACACATCCCTAGAAATTATTTCCAGTGCTAAACTGTTAGGAGCCCTCATCAATAATCAGCTTAAATTTGATTCCCATACACAAACAAACATTAAAAAAACACATCAGAAACTCGGTATGTTCTACCACCATATTCGCTTCCTCTCCCCATCCACTAGATTTCTCCTCTCTACCACATACCTCATCCTTCTCTCCTTTATGGTGCCCCACTCTTAACCAACCTAAAATCCTCTATCAAAACAAAACTCTCCTCCTGCTACAACAAAATCGCTAAATTCACTACTGGGCACAGATCCTCCTCCCATCACTGTACTGCCCTCCACAAACTAAACTGGCCAGAGCTCCCAAACTACCTTACCTACACTCAACTAACTCTTGCTCATAAGCTCATTTTCAAGCCCTCACTCTGCCCCTCACTCATCTCAACCTTCACCATGCACCAACCTAGCAGACCCCTAAGAACCAGCACTCAGAACCTAGCTGAACTCCACAAACCTGCCCGTCCAGCAGGCAAACTCTTACTCTCCTTTTCCCTAGCCCGTTTCTGGAACTCCCTCCCACCTCATGTCCGCAGCACCAGCAGCCTTCCCATTTTTAAAACTCTCCTCCACTCACATTTATCATCTCTCTGGGAATGCTCATGTTCCCATCCTGCATAATATTCCTAGCTACTACCTTACCCCCTTGGTCTACAATCACATCCCCCCTATGGGAACACACACTTTGTAATTAACCTCCTATGTTAATATCTTCTGCACATTCCTACTAACTATTGTCTTATTTTAACATTTTTTTTCTTTTTCTTACTTCTAGTAAACATAAGAGACTAAAAATTGTAAACTGATATGAATTGTTGCATTTGCTCTTCTGTGTTTTCCAGTTGTATTAACATTTAGTGGCCTAATGGTTAAAGTGTTTGTCTTACAAACACAAGGTGCAGGGTTTGAGTCTTGCAAGGGATAATTGGCTAGGCTTAAAATAGCTTGCAAGGGCAGTTAGCTTAGTACTAATCTATGAAACTAAGAATCTATTTACTTGTGCTTATATGCACTGTTCTGACACTTTAACAAACTGTCATGTTATTTTATTGTATTTACTTTATTTTTTTACTTTTATATTTGATATTGTACCTATGGAGCTTTTCTCCTCAGGACTCCATTGAAAATGGGCTCATTCGGCCCAATGGACCATCCTGGCAAACAAACTTCAAATAAATAAATAAATAAATAAATAAATTACCATGTGACCACACTGCCATTAACATATACTATGAGCTGTGTGGTTTGATGCATCAATAAAACAGATGATCGTCACAACAGATCTAAAAGACAGAATATACGATTCTTTCCAGATATGTGAAGAAGCACAAACATTTTATTTTTCCTTTTAAGGAAAAAATTCTGGATGTGTTACTTTTGACAACGGAACTTAATAGTGGAATTAAAAAAAAAATCAGAGTAGGAAGAAAACCAGAAGGAAAGAAGGTGCCCAGACAAACTATAATACGGCTGCATCCTTACCAAACTATAGAACAGCTGGCATATACAACCAGCAGGAAAAACAGATGAATAATATGAAAGAATCTTGTAACCAAACTGTTTGTGATGACTTCTCTAAAAAAATAATTCAGGCAAGGCACCAACTTCATCTTTAGTGGACTGAATTATATTTATATGAATGTGGAATATTATTTTCATTGTATATCCTGCTGTTTAACTGGAACTTGTGTCATGTTACAAATTTTCTTTAAAGGAATAAAAGATTTTATAGGAAACTGCCTTCAAAGTAACACTGCTTCACAAAAAGAAGTTAAGATGCCAGAAAATGAACTTTACTGAGACAGAATGGAAAGAAAACAGTAACGTATCTAGAGAAAACTCAGATTTTACCCATAGTCAACTTGTGAGAAAAGCGCAAAATAGGTCTCTAAACAAAACAAAACACTTACTGGGACAAAATGTCCCACTCTTGAGCCATCTACAGACTAAACGTGATTTCTTGCTCCAAGGAGCAAAACCCAAGTAATTAATGGAGAAACAAAGATTCTCAACTTCAAGAGAAACCCAGGAGGATGGTATAGCAGAGACATGTTGTTCTCCAAAAACCAGGAGAAATCAAAATGGTTCATAGTTTGACTATTTTTCTAAAGACTGCAATGACTAATATTGGAGAGCAGATGTCTTGTCAAAACCCTGATACCATTTACGAGGAAACAAGGACAAGATCTAACATATGGTTAAAACAAACATGAAAATACAGCTTTTCAGTGTTTTTGAAAAAACTTATTTTATATAAAGGTAAGAATAAGCATTATGCATATATTTATCATTATGTATCTATCTATCTATATATATATATATATATATATATATATATATATATATATATATATATATATATATATACACACACACACACACACATATATATATATATATATATATATATATATATATATATATATATATATATGGGTCTATGTTGTATTATCGAAAATATGGTTCATCGAACTGTATTAAGTGCATTATATCAAAAATGCACTTTTGCAGAACAAAAACAGTAAAATGTAATAAAAAAATCCCATAGCAAACTAAACAGTATTATGCTTGCACCCCCACACACCCCCTACTTTATTTTTCTCACTCCGATATCACACTACAGTGGGGAAAAGGGAATATTCCCTTATCCCCACTGTACCACGATCTCAACAGGAGTTTCCTTAGTTGTATATCAACAGTATACATTGATGTAGAACTAATGGTACATGCAAACCACATTTTTTTTTCTTTAGCTAAAGTGCATTTTTGACAAAATGCACTTTCGATAAAGTATGGTTCAATGAACCGTACTTTCGACAATACAAATAGGACCCATATATTTATTTATTATTTTATTTTATTATTTATTTAACATTTGTTGACCGGGAATGTCCGACTAGGTTCCACAGAGCCTGTTTTCAGTGGAGGCCCGAGGAGAAATGCTCCAGATGCATGTCTTTGGAATGTGGGAGGAAACCGGAGTACCCGGAGGAAACCCACGCGAACACAGGGAGAACATGCAAACTCCACACAGAAGGCACCCCAGCCGAGAATCAAACCGGAGAACCTCTTGCTGTGAGGCGACAACGTTAACCGCTGCACCACTGTGCCGCCCATAAATATATATCTACATATATATATTTGTTTTTGAGCATTATATAGTGCTATTATATTGCCTTAGAAAAAGATACTCTAGGTGAATATGGGAGAGGAGTGCATGCGTTTGTGTACATATATAAAGTACAGTTGTGTACCTACCATAAATGTAGATGTTCGAGTGTATTCACTGTTGCAGTCATTACACTTGGGTTATCCTGCTGGCAGGCGACCCGTAGTCGGCCCGAGTTCCAAAGTCTTGGTCCGGCGTCGGATGCTGTCGCCTCTTCCCTGACGTCAGTGCGCCAGGGGTATAAAAGTTGCAACTGATGCCATTTTCTTCAGTTTTTCTTGACCCAGATGTCAGGTGCCCCCAGATATGAAGGCTGTAAAGATAAAAATATGCCAAACATCCATGCATATATCACTAAAAACATTTTCTTCTTCTAAAAGCAAATACACCACATAGGTTGTTTAGAGTTGAGAAGTACAGAATAGTCCCAGCAAAGAGGGGAATGGTGGGTGGATAACCAGGACTGCAACAGTGAATACACTCAAACATCTACATTTATGGTAGGCACACAACTGTACTATGTTCATCGTGTTTCACTGTTGCAGTCATTACACTTGGGTAGAATCCCAAAGCTGAGGTAGGGTGGCTTGGTCTAGATTGGATATGGCGAGGCTAACAAGCCCTGCAGAACTGCAGTGGCAAAGCCTGCTCTGGATTTGGAGTAGAGAGGTAGGTGGTAGTGCTTGGTAAAAGTGTGCACTGAGCTCCAGGTTGCAGCTTCTAATATGTCTTTGGTTGGTACCCCTCTGAGGAAAGCTGCTGAAGTGGCTGCTGCTCTGGTAGAATGAGGCCTAATGCCCTTAGGCACAGATCTGTCATGTTGTGCATAACAGAAGCGGATGCAGTGTCCTATCATTTGGAGATTGTCTGCTTTGTAATAGGTTTTCCTTGTGATCCTACAGCATATGCTACAAACAGTTGCTCAGTTTTTCTGAAAGCTTTTGTTTTGTCCAAGTAAAAACATAGCTGCCTGTGTATATCCAAAGAGTGCAGAAGTCTTTCCCCTTTATTCTGGGGATTTGGGTAGAAAGTAGGAAAATGAATAGTTTGGTTTAAGGCCATGTTGGAGACCACTTTTGGCATGAATGTTGGGTTCGTCCTTAGAGAAACCCTGTCCTGGTGAAAAATGAGGAAAGGTTCCACAGCCATCAATGCCTGTAACTCTGAAACTCTTCTTGCTGAAGTTATTGCTAGGAGCAGAGCAGTTTTCCATGACAAGAATTTTAGATCAGCTGTGCTGGCTGGTTCAAAAGGAGGCAGTGTTAGTTTTTCTAAAACAAAGTTGAGGTCCCAAGTAGGTACTGGTGCTCTCCTAGGGGGTCTTATATTCTTTGCCCCTCTGAGGTACTGTCGTAGTAGAGGATGTGAAAAAATAGGAGGATCCGTGTTGTAATGAGCTGGAATGGCAGAGGCATGGATTTTAATAGAAGAAAAAGATAGGCCTTTGTCCAACATCTCAGTCATGTATTGTAAAATCTGAGGCATATTAGGGACCAGTGGGTCGAGCCCTTGTGCCTGGTTCCAAGTACAGAATCTCTTCCATTTTTCCGCATAAGATTTCCTAGTGCTGGGTCTCCTGGCTTCCAAAATTACATCCATAACAGCTTTAGAGAGAGGTGCAGTCTGAGTGGCTACATTATCTGCCATGCTGCCAGGTTTAAGGTTCTGAGTTGACTGTGCAGAATCTGATTGTTTTGCTGTGTCAGAAGATGAGGGATTTGAGGTAGAGGCCAAGGCGATCCTTGGGACAAAATCTTTAGGATTGGGTACCAGTGCTGGCGTGGCCAGTCAGGTGCAATCAGGATCATTTTTGGCCTCTCTTGCCTGACTTTTAGAAGCACCTTGGTGAGAAGACTCATCGGAGAGAAGGCATAGACTGTCAGGTTTTTCCATTTGAAAGATAGAGCATCCACTTTCCATGCTTGAGAGTGATAAGTCCTTGTGCAAAATTTCTGTAATTGGCAGTTGTGAGGGGAGGCAAATAGATCTATGTCTGGGTGTCCCCATTCCCTTGTTATCATGTTGAACACTTGTGGATTTAGCTTCCATTCGTGAGGATCCATGAGATTTCTGCTTAGTTCATCTGCCAGTGTATTTTTTGTTCCTGGCAGGAATTGTGCTTGCAGATGTACCTGGTAAGTCAGTGCTGTGTTCCACAAAGTCATGGCTTGTCTGCACAGGGGGTAGGAATGTGTGCCCCCTTGCTTGTTTATGTACCACATAACTGTGGTATTGTCCGTCTTTATTAATAATTGTCCTGGATGTATTAGGTCCTTGAAGGCTGTCAGGGCATTCTGTACAGCTAGCATCTCTTTTTGATTGATGTGAAGATGCATTTGTTCTTTGGGCCACGTGCCCTGAATACATTTTCCTGCCATATGTGCTCCCCAGGCGTAATCCGATGCATCCGTTGTTATTGTCTGCCTGGCTGTAGGTAAGGTAAAAGGCCAGGTGACAGGCCTGGGACCACCATCGAAACTCCTGTTGTAGGCAGGGAATCAAGGCTATGATTGTCTCTAGACTGTGACAATGCTGAGTCCAAACACTTTTTAGATACCATTGTAGTTTTCTCATATGCAGTTTGTCATATGGAATTAGTAGAATGCAAGATGCCATGAAACCGAGGGCCTGCAGAACTTTTCTTGCAGGGAGCTGGGTCTTTGTTGCCATCATTTGAAAGTAATGAGTCAGTTGCCTTTGTTTGTCTGGCATGAGATAAGCCATCTGGGTAGTTGTATTTAAGCTTGCACCCAGGAATATTATCTCTTGAGTGGGCACTAGTTTTGATTTCTTTTTGTTTACTGTGTACCCTAGGCAAATTAATAATCTTTTTACAAACTCCAGGTGCTTTAGAAGAATGTCCTTGCTCTCTGCTTGAATAAGGCAGTCGTCCAAGTAGGGATATATTTGAATTCCTTTTTGTCTGCAAAATGCAATTACTGGTGCCAGGCATTTTGTGAAGACCCTGGGTGTAGTAGATAAGCCAAAGGGCAGTGCAGAGAACTGATAATGCGTTGAGCCTGCTATAAATCTGAGGTATCTTCTGCACGATTGTCATTAGGACGTGCAGGTATGCCTCCTTGAGATCCAAAGTAACTAGCCAAGCCTCTTTGCCCAGCATGGGCAAGAGTTGTTGTAGTGTTAACATTTTGAACTTTGGAACATCCAGGAAAGTATTTAGGATTGACAGGTCCAGTATTGGTCTACATGCTTTGTCCTTTCTGGGTACTAGGAAATTCTTGAGTAAAATCCTTGGCCCTGTTCTTCTTGTGGAACATTCTGAATAGCTCCCATATCCATAAGAGCTGCAATCTGTTTTTGTGCCTCTGCCCATTGGTTTGGTGGCAGGTTTGGCATAGCTTTTGGTTTTGGAAGCATGTGGAAGTGGAACCTGTACCCTTGAGAAACTATATTCAACACCCATTGGTCTTGGGTGATCATGTGCCAATTTTTTGAGAAAAGTGCTAGCTTTCCCCCTAGGGGTGCTGTCAACTGGTAAGAGCTTGGTATCTGCAGAGGGAAGTCATTGTGACTGTTTCCTATAGGGTTGTGATTTGTCTTCTCCTCCTTTGAGGGCTGAAGCACCCCATTGTTTAGGTCTATTGGGTGTCTGTATCTGCCTCTTTGTGGCCTGTCTGACACTGGAAAGGACCAATTTTTTGAAGGCCAGTTCCTGCTAAATCTAGGTGGCTGAACCTGTAAGAAATCTTTCACAGTTTGCATTGACTTTGCTTTATCCTCCATTTTCTTTAAAACCTCTTCTGCCTTAACACCAAACAAAGTATCATGCTGTAGTGGAGCATCCAATAATTTCATTTTAACATGGTCAGGTAAACTTTGTTCTTTCAACTAAGCATGTCTTCGAATAACTGAGCCTGTAACTGCGGCTCTACAAGAAGCCTCTAATGAATCAAAACCACATTGCAGAGTATGCTTTCCCACTTGTTCAACTGCATGCAATAAATCCTGCATTTCTTTACAGTCAGGACCTTCTATATTTGTAACTATTTTCTGCTTTAACAATGACAAGAGATACTGCTGATATTTAAGCATGTGAAACTGACAGTTTAAAGCTCTTACAGCTAAAGTAGAAGAAGTGTAAACTTTTTTCCCCCCATCTGTCCAGAGCTCTGGAATCCCTATCTGAGGGGACAGGATTTTTGGCGGTGGAAGCTTTAACCCCTTTTGGACCCTGAGAAATAGTTTCTGGGTCCGCAGCGGGGTTTTTGTAAAGACATTTATGAGAGTCAGGGACCCTATAGTACCTGTCTGGCTTTACTGGTGCAGGGGTAAAGAATCTGGGGACAGACTGGATTCAGAAAAAACATCATCAACAATATCAAGCACAGGGGGGATAGCCAAGGGCCTATGCTGAGGCAATAGAAGGAAATCTCTGAGCCTTTTCTTGGATTCTGAGTAATCCTGGCTCTCCCACTGGAAATGCTCCCTCATGGTGTGCAGGGTTTCCCCAAAAGAGTAATCCTCAGGCGGTGAGGCTGAAGGAATGGACTCTTCAGCATCAGAGTCCTCATAGGGAGGGAGAGAATAGCCCTGGTCAGAAGAAGAATCAGAATAAATGGAAACCTGATCATAGGAATCATAATCAGTGTCTTGCCTAGGCCTTTTGTCAGGAGGGGGATGGGAGCCCCTGATTAAAGTAATAAGGTCTTCGGCCATTTTAAGCATCTGTTTCTTAGGTATGGATGACTGTTCTGGAGAATGCTGCACTTGTTTCTTTGTCTTTAATGGTGTTTTTGACTTTGCCTTTGCTGCTGTAGTAGCTTTAATTGTAAGTTGTGAAGGTGTGAAAACACCCTCAGAAGCCGGTGCCTGCTCAGCGGCTCCGGACCCATCTAAGGGTATATTTTCCGTAGGCCCAATACCTTGAGTTTCCACAGGCCTCGCTGTCTCCACGTGGCTGTCGGTTGCGGCCTGTGGCTCTGAGGTAGCGGGTGTCAGGGGCTGCGAAAGCGCCTCACTGAGAACCGGCGACTGGCCTAGAAGAGGCTTCGTCGTCGGTTTTGGACTTTGGATGCCTGTCTTTTTCTTTGTCTTTGTGTTTTTATACATTGCAGTCGTCGGTTGTTCCGACGGCATTGTGTAATTAAATCTTCATCCAAAATAATGTAGAGCAAATTCAAACCGACATGTAATAGTGCATTTATTAAATCTAGCACAAACCGACAACTAGTGACGTCGTGGTCAGGGCCTAGGCAAGGAATGCAGTAAGAGTGAAAGTCCTTATGAGGTATTTGCTTCCCACAAGAAATACAATTATTAACGTTTGCTGACATCGGTATGGAGCAAGAAAAACTTTCCCCAATGGAGTACTTAGCTTTATTAAAGACTTCGGTTCTGAAATTCCATTTTGAAAATCTCAGGAGTCGGCCGACCGGCACTTGCGAACTGCTTATGCTTCCTGCACCGCGTGGCAAGAAAGACTGAAGAAAATGGCGTCGGTTGCAACTTTTATACCCCTGGCGCACTGACGTCAGGGAAGAGGCGACAGCAACCAACGCCAGACCAAGACTTTGGAACTCGGGCCGACTATGGGTCGCCTGCCAGCAGGATAACCCAAGTGTAATAACTGCAACAGTGAAACATGATGAACATCAGCTAATTTAATCTTGTTTCTATCCATCCAGTTTAATTTTCTTTAAATTCTTATATTTATTTTATTTTATTTATTTTACATTTGTTGACCGGGTATATCTGACTGAGCCAAAGCCCTTTTTCAGCAGAGGCCCAAGGAGAAAAGCTCCAAGTACATACATATAACATTTGGTGTTTGATTACAGACATTATACAGGTGGCACTTAAAAAACAACAAGATTACAGGACAGCAATTTGTGGAAGAAGTAGTATAAAGGAAACAGGAGAAACATTTATTTTAATTTATCTAACAGGATATAATACACGTATAGTGAAAGAGGAACACTTTGATTGGAGAGATGAAAGAGGTTTTCTAGGAGGGTTAGAGCATTGGCAGACCCATTTCCTGTTGAAATATTCTTTTAGAGTTAGTTTAAATGTTTTGGGGTGCATGCTTGTTTGAATTTCAAGGGGAAGTTTGTTCCATTCAATAGAGGAATAGTAGCTGTATAAGTTACATCCAGATTTAGATTTTGGCTTATAGATTTTTAAGAGGTCTTGAGAAGAGCTTTGATGGTTTCTTGCTGGAGCATAGTGGGACATGATTGAGTGTAAGGCTGGATAGAAGGAAAGCTGGTAAAGAACTGAGTGTATGGTTTGGAGCTCAGATAGTAGGAGGAGGTGGGGAAGTTCTACCCAGTTTAAGTTTCTGAGGGAGAGGCAGTGGTGCCATCTATAGAATTGTTGGGTTGCAAATTTAGCTACTTTGTGGTATGCAGTCTCAAGTCTAGTAAGCAGAGAGGAGTTTAGGTTAGTAAGGATTTGTGAACAGTATGTTAAGCAGGGAAGAAGGCAGACATGGGTGAGGGCTATTCTTGCTTCCTGAGTAAGACGTTTGTTACTTCTATAAAGTAGACCTAGTTTAAGGTAAGTATTCCTGACACAATTATTTATGTGGAAGTCGAATTTTAGTTGGTCATCAATGGTGATATCAAGGAGTTTTGAGCTAGGTTCAACTACTATGGGGGTCTTGTTGAGTGACTGGATAGTAAAAAAGGTCTTTATGTGGTTGGCTGTTTTTGGTAGTAAGAGTAAGAGTAAGAGTTTTGTTTTTTTAGGACTGAGGTTGAGTTGGTTGTTTGAGAGCCATGTTTCTACTGAGTTAAAGGATGACTGGGTAGCTGTTAAGAGTTCAGACCGGGAGTTTGCTATTGTTATGACTGTAGAGTCATTGGCGCACTGAATAATAGAAGAGTGAGGACAGGAGGTATAGAGCAGGTTTGTAAAGATGTTGAAAAATAGTGGCCCGGATCCTTGAGGGACACCCATATGTATTGGAAGGGGAGTAGATAAGGCAGTGTCCCATTTTACAGATTGGAACCTACCTTTTAGATAGCTTTGCAAACCATGCCACTGTTTTGGGGGAGAAATTGAGGTTAGACAGTTTGCTTAATAGTAGAGTGTGAGAGACAGTATCAAAGGCTTTTGAGAGATCAAGAAAGAGACAGGAGATAAGTTTTTGGTCATCTCTGGCCATGGAAACAGTATTTAGAAAGGCTAGAAGTTAAGTATAGGTGCTATGTTTAGGTTGAAAACCATGTGTGGGAGTGAGAAGGATTTCTTGAGAGAGATAATCTATGACTTCAGTATGTATGCATTTTTCTAGAACTTTTGACAGTGGGGAGAGGATGGCAATGGGTCTGAAATTAGAGATTTCAGTGGACTTACCTCCTTTGTGGATGGGTAGGCTATAGAACTGTTTCCAGATAGATGGTACTTTGGATTTAGAGACAGAGCGGTCGATGATGGTGGAGATGGGAAAGGCTAGGGAGTGGGCAGCTGCCTGAAGAAAGTAAGATGGGATGTTATCCGCAGATACTGAGTATGGTTTTAGTTTGGTGAGTAGGATTCGGATATATACCATAGAAAAGGGCTTAAGGGAGAAGATTTTGGGAAGGGTAGTTGTAGAAGAGAAATCTGGGTTTATGGAGTACATTTTATGGGAGCTGTTTGAAAGAGTTTGGATATAGAATCTACAAAGTAAGTATTGAAGGTGTTGGCAGTTTCTGCTGGTGTCATATCTGGGGTGGGGTTAGGTGATGTGGGCTTTCCAGGATGAAGTCCAGAATTTTTTTGGGTCAGATTTTAGTGTTGAAGGAGGGTTATAATAGAAATATTTTTTGTCTTTATTGATTCGTCTTTTGGCCAGGCTTCTTTGTTCTTTATACCTTTGTAAGTCCTTTTGGTCTTTTGTTTGTAGCCATTTTTTCCAGGACTTATCTCTGGACCTCATGAGAGTTCTTGTGCTTTTTGTAAGCCAAGGAGATATTTTTGCTTTTGTCCTAATTTTACGAGGTGGGGCTAATGAGTTTACGATACCTAGAAAAGTAGAGTTGAAAGCAATGACTGCTTCATCTAGGGGGAGCTGGGTGAGGAAATCTCAGCATACTCTAGATATGAGCATGTTTAGTATCTCTAGGTTGAAATTGGAGAGATCATGTCGAGTAATACATCTGTGTGGTTTAGGGAGGTGGTTTGTGTATCTTAGCACCTTTAAGGGTGCATGGTCACTCAGGGAATCAGGAAGAGTTTCAGGATTGTGATATTTGGATGGAGCTGAGACTAGTATCCAATCAATGAGGGAATTTGTAGTGTGGGTTTTGTTGAAGTGTGTTGGCTGAGTAATTAGGTGAGTAAATCCATATAAGTTAATATTGTGTGGGGATCCAGGGGTTTGTAGAGTTAGCTAATTGATATTTATGTCACCAAGGAGGATTGCTTCATTTGAGATGTTCAGGGAGAGATAAGAGAGAATGTTTTCCAGAAGTGGAATATTATCTCCTGGTGGAATGTAGGTGGCCACTATTGTGATTGCAGTACAGTTGTTCAGTTTAAGATTAACTGCCAGTGTTTCTGCTGGGGAGAAAGATGTGATGGGATGTGTAGTTGGAGAAATAGTAAGATTGCTAGTATAAAGTATGGCAACCCCTCCACCCTTTCTGTTTTTACGGTCAAGGCGTATTATGTTATAGCCGGGGGGGGGGTATCATTATCTAGGTTGTGAGGTTTAAGCCAAGTATCAGTTACTGTGATGATATCCAGGGTATGATTTGCTATCCATGCATGAAATTGGCTAAATTTATTGAGAATGCTTCCGGTATTAATAGAACAGAAGGAGATTTGTCTTTGGTGAGAGTGTATAGTATCTAATAAGCTTTGTCTTGCTTTTAAATGATTGTGAGTAAAATGAGGTATTTTTATTTTAGGAAGTTGTAAGTTTGTGGGTAAGATAGGAGGAGGAATTGTGATGAAATTCTGTGAGTAAGGTTGATTATTTGGGAGATGGTTGGTAGGATGTTTATGTAGGGAGGGTAATGATGCATTGCATTCACTGAGATGATATAAGAGGATTAGCAGAACTAGTAGAAGGTTGTTAAGGAGTAAGTTAAACAGAGTGGGAATAGAAGTTTGACTGTGTTTTAGATATATAGGTAGGGAAAGGTGGTGAGATGGTTGTATGAGAGATTACAGTATGGAGTGGGAGTAAAGGAGATTGGATTTTGTAGACTTAGGTAGATGAAGCTCGGGTGGAATAGGGTAGATGTCTGGAGAGGATGAGGTTTAAGTAAAAGGGAGGGGTGTGAGAGTTGGGGTAGACTTGATTACTTGAGGGAGGATGATAGGTAGTTGTGGGGGGGGGGGATGTTTGTGTGGCCTATAAGTGCAGGAGCACTGGGGCGGGTGGGATATGGGGGCAGGGTAGGGGACCTAATTATTAGTCAAAAATCTTATAGGTTCATAGGTTCATACTAGGCTATCTGCCCGAGGGCATTTACAAGCCTAGCCCATAGTTTTGTGGCTTGCCCCCCTTTAGTATGGGGAACTATACCCATTATTTTGCTGTGCCTCTGTTGAGCAGTGACACTGAGGTAATCCCTGGGTATATATCTGTATCTCCCATCCATTGGTCAAGATTTCTCTTGAACAAGGCCAGCGAGGTGCTCTGCCTCACATATACCGGGATTTTATTCCACAGCATAGGGAGTCTTTGGGTGATGAATCTATCCCTCCAGCACGTCCTATTAATGGTTTAAGTCTCCGCCCTTGTGGCTCTGACGGATCTAGATTTTTTGAGGTGAAGCATATTCATCAAATCTGGGTTTGACATGGCCTTGTATGTTAGGCAAAGGTCGCCTCTGAGCAAGCGGTAAGCGACTGCCTCTGAGCAAGCGGTAAGCGACTGATTGGTAGGATGTTTATGACTGTTTCTACTGAATATAATGAAACTACATGATTTTTTAGGTTACTTCTTAAGTTGCTCTAGAGTCTGATAATGTTTTCCTCAACTTTTTGTTAATAATGGCATCTGTTTCTTCACAAAATAATTGCTAACATTCTAAATCAGTCATTTAGGAGTTTATAAAGCATGTCAGAGAGCTAGCTTTATTTTTAGTTTTAAACAATATTTACTTAGGGTCTATTTGCAGTGTACTGCAAACACAAACCTTCATTTAGGGAAAAGGAATACATTTATTATATTCCTTAGCAAGTGTACAGCTAGGGTGGAACAGGATTTGAAGCTCCTAGTCACCAGGGTCACAATTAGCGTTGTTGCCTCACAGCAAGAGGTTCTCCCATTCGATTCTTGCTTGGGTTGGGAGTGCCTTCTGTGTGGAGTCTGCATGTCCTCCCCGTGGTCGAGTGGGCGTTCGAAAGACATGCGTTGAATGAGCATGCCTTCATTGAAGGTTGGGCATCGGGCTGGCAACTCGACACCATAAAAAACAACTGTCAATCATTCGCAGACCGGAGTTCCGCTGTGGCGACCCCTAACCGGGAAAAGCCGAAAGGCAAACAACAACAACAGTCACCAGGGTCACAATGGCTACGAGTGAGAGGGAAACAACATCAACACTTAGAAGTGGACTGGGGCAGATGATTGCACTTTGACATCAGTCAGCTGTAGCTGCCAAACAGCAGCTTATCTTAGCTTGATTGACAGCGATCAAGCTAGCTGACAAACCACACCTTGATACCTGCTGGTGTTTGTATGTGTGGGGTTTATTATGGGTGTATATAGGTGTATGCTGGCGTGTGCCTGGTGGCATGACTGGGTGCCTCTGTATGCATGTATATAAGTCCACCCCATGTGTGTCTATCATTGTGGGGAAGGTCAGTGTGTGGTCTGACAGACCTGAGCTACAAAGCTGCACAAGTCACTATACTACTCATCTGTGCAGTAGAGATTTGCAGAGATAAACAATTCACATTCATGTAGATTTTCACTTAATGAGGTATTTCACTGGTAGGACTATGAATAATGCAAGTTGTCTTGCATTGCACCAGACTATGAATCCTTGACTCTGTTTTCACTCATGATTTCATTCACGAGAAAATGTTCTCGATGTATTACTTGTACTTTGAAGACGCTCAGGATTGACCAAGCGAAAGCGCTTGTTTTTACAGTTTTACATATTGCTTTTTTAGTCCAATAAAGACTTTGTTTTACCAGCAACTGTTTTCGTGTTTGCAAGTTCCGGGTCCTGTCTCTGCTGGACATTTTTGGTTGGATTCTTGGTTTCTGTTTACCTCGCATTTCATGTATTACTTGTTGTCTACAATACTGAATGCGTAATCATTATTACAGATGACCTTTCAGTGTTATTCTTATAATATATATAGCTCTTATTGCTGCACTTTTATAAATATTATAGTATAAAAATATATGATTACAGTTTTTTCTAATAAGGGGTACATACCTTATTTTGTTGAGAGTTTTAATCTTATAAAATCAGCATACAGCTAACTGCAACTTTAGACTTGTTTCTTATATTATCTGGTAGGTTAACATTTCTTAATATGGCATGCATTACATATTTAAATCTAACTCCTATGGCAAACAATGTCTTGCCTTCCTGTTCATACCTCGCTATCTTCTCTTTTACCATACAGCTGAACAAAGACGTACCATCAAAGGTAGGACTGGTGAAGGATGCTTTGGCACTATCCATGAACTCACATAAACAGAGCCAAGTGTGGTGACACATGGTGAGTCTAGTACCTACAGTTCTAACTGCCCCATCAGTAGTATTGTGAAGCAAATGCATGGAAAGGTTTATAACATTTAACATTCCGCAGGGTCATCTTCAGTTGTTTCTGTGAATCTTGCTGAGGAAGGTTTAGCAAAGTATCCATAACCTGATGAGCTATGTTAGTTTGGAAACGATTCATATTCATCATGTAGATTAATGCCCTCAAAGTAAAGGTGCCTGAGACTTAGGGTTGCTTTTCTATTCTGTCTACTGTCCTAGATTCGTTACAAAGATGGACAACCAAAGACTTATCTGTGAGCTCCTTCTTTTTGATGAATTTGTCCAAGTCTTTTGGGTTTCCTAACGCCATGATGGGAATGGACCCCATTCCTTAGTCAATGTATGATTACAGTTTGTGAAATTAGTATTGTTCCAATCTTAGATGTTAGCCAAAAGAGCTCTTCTCAGCAACTGCAATGTGCCCAGAACTGACTCCTTCTGCAATTCATACTAAGTTACATGTACTGGTAGCATATCTACATACAACCGTAAATTCTTTTTTATGAGATCCATTGCCCTTACTACTGTTGAACTGTCTGGGTATCCTTCGTCTACATTGCCTCATTTCTGCCTGCAATTATTTGTATTTTATAACTTTGTATCTCTCTGTATGTGGCGACTTCAATAATCAATGCTACTATTATCTTCTTTTCGTTGACTACTACATCTGGATTTCTCACATCTATTTTTTGAACTGTTGGTAATGGGTGATTCCATGTAATATAAACTTCCTCACTCTCTAGAATGCTTTGTGGCTGATGTTTCCAATGCCTCTCATCTACTTCGATACAGTAATGTTAGCACAATCCCCAGTGCAACAGTCTTGACACATTATTATGCCTTTCAGCATATTGAACCTCTGCCATTACTGCATCACACCTAACAAGAAGACGTGCGACTGTTGCCAGTTCTGTTTTACATAACCTGCATTTGTCTGTTTCTTCCACATGTTCAATGGTTATTGTAAACCAATGTGAATGCAGTCCACTATCCTAGGCTACCATTATTAACCTTTCATCTTTTAGTTTAAATTCAACTCTTTGGATCTATATGAAGTTTTTCCAGTGGTTTTCTGTACATGCCTTTTCCACATTTCTTGTCTTCTCATCTGATCCTTTATCTTCTATTCTTTGTTTTTTTGGCACATTCAGTTGCTGCCTGATTTTTGTCTACTTCTAGTTTGATTTCCATTCCCTCTTGACACCAACATGCTGCTGCTAAACTAAGCAGGGAACTCATCATATAATTGTTCTCTTCATGTTTCAAAGCTTTCATTAAGTTTAGATCTGGTGAGGTCAGCAGATATGTATACAGTCCTATGACTGCAAGATCTATACATGAAATCAGTTTCTAGAAGGCCAGCACCTCCATCAGAATGAGGAATATATAATCTTGGTATACACTTTTCATATACTGTCTGATACGCGTGAAACATTTTTCTTGTTTTCCTGTCAAACCAATACAATACCTTTTGGAGTCAATCAGTCACCTGAAAACTGTAAGAACAGGAAGAAGAAATTGGTTTATAGATTCTAATTTGTTCCTAGATGTTAGGGCTGTTTCAGTATTAATTGTATTCTTCTAAAATATTCCTTACTGAGTTTTGTTCACAGTTGTTCATGTTTTGTCAGTCCTTCACCAATTCCCAAATATTTATGTACTCCCTCCCGCTCAATTTCCTTTAAATCATACTCCTTTCTCCAACTGATATTATTTGGTGGTACAGCCTTCCTGCTTACAATGCTGCTTTTGTACATTTATCAAGCTCAAATGATATTCTTATATCATCTGGGAAAGTTTTGACCACTTCCAGTTCCTCATCTGATGAATTATACAGTTTTGAATCATCCACAAAAAAGATAAGTCTTTACACTTTGTTTTCTGGGAGCCAAATTGTAACCATAACCTAATCTGTTAAGTAGTCAGCTTAATGGGTTAAGGGCAAGACAAAAGAGCAGTGGTGACAAAGAATTACCATCTAATATCCACATTTGAATTTTTATTTCAGGGATAATAAATTGGCCTTTGTCATGGCTTAAGTGCAAATCCACTGCTTCATGGTCACTGTAATATAATTGATCAATGCAGGGTGTATCTTATATACTTGTAAACACTCCTTTATCCATTAATGTGGAATACTGTCAAAAGCTTGGTTTTACTCTATCTACGCCATACTTAGATTCTTCCCCCTTTTACAATTCTCCATTATAACTTTATTGAACAACAAATGATCCTTTATTCCATATGACTTTTATTTTGTTACCCTTCTGTTCTATTGTCATGTTTGAGTTTTCTTCTAAATGGCTATAAACTCTGCATCAATTCCAGTATATAGTTTGTGCATCTTCGGAAGGCAAGTTATTGGTCTATGTTTTTTAAAATAGCTTGCAGATTCACTTTTAAGGAAGAGTATCATATTACCTGTAGTTAACCAGGTTGGCGTCTATTCTGGGTGCCTATATATATATATATACACACACATACATATATATTTCTTACTCAGGGCTAAATCCTCATATAAATATGTTAACACTCTTAGCCAAAAGTTAGGTACTGCATCTGAGCCTGGGTTTTCTAATAAGCTTTTCTTAACTTTGTTTCAATTTCTCTGGCTGTTACTTCATCCCATTTCATATCCTACATATCTGAACTTCTTACCGTTTCTTTTACTTTTTCTATCTGTTCAGGTTCCATAGATTCTTCATTGATATTTCTCCAAAATGTGTCTATTTCTTCCTTACTTGCACTGCTTCTATTCCTTCTGCTTTGTTTTCCAAGTCTCTATAAGATATTTTGGTCAATGAAATGCTTATTTTGTACTTTTCCTTTATATTTATCTACATATTTTCTATGTTTTTCTGCCTGTGCTGATATCCATTATTATTTGCAATACTGTCCGACAGATCCTGGTCTGTTCTAATACTGCACATTACTTTTATCACTTCTATAGTTTTAAGTATTTTTGTCGATCTATTCCCTCTTTGATACTTTTCTAACAGTGACACTTTTGTCTAATTTCTTTTATGTTTCTCTGTTTGATACTTCCAGAATGGCATTTGATTTATTTTCCTTCTTTCCATCATTCTCTATTTTTCTTGTAAGACTTATTCTGTTATTAATTTAGCTGCACAATAATATATCCTATTTGCTTCTCTTACATCGCATGAACATCTATTAAAAGTCTTGATTAATGTGTTGATTTGCTTTTTCAGAATTCTAACATTTTGTGTCTTGCTGACTTTCTGTAATCCATTTCTTTCAGAGATCTTACTATGTCTATCCATCTCTATTAAATCAAGCAACTCTTCCCTTAGAACATTTTCTTCTAAGCTGAGGGTACATTCTTTGTTCTCCATTACCTGCAAGCATCCTGCAGAAAGCTCCAAAACATTTTCCTGTGACATATTCTTTTCAGCTGCATCCTGCATCATTTGTTGCTCTTTCATATGGGAACTCACTGTTTTATCACTTCACAACATTGATAACATCAAAGTTGCAAATGTTTCCTGCTCCTTACCTCGTTATGTAACTCCAACTGAATTTTTGTACTGGTTTCCCAATGAAGGCTCCACAGTATCTTCATGTAGCAAGTAATTAGATGCTTCCCATTCCACCTGTTTCTGTTTAATTTGGGGATTCATTGTTCCATTATGCTGTGATGATGAGAGTTGGATTTTCGATACTAAATCCTTCACTTCACTGGTAATCAGTAACTTTCTGTTTCTACTTCTTTAACTTCTTCATGACTAATCCTCTTTTCTGTTTTCCTCCTTTGACTTCTTATTTATTTGTATTGTCAAATTTTCCATATCTGGATGCCTCTGCCTGTATTTCTCTTAAAACATCTTTTTTTTTTATTGATTAGTCTTGCTTTCTCTTTTGCATAAATATTGAACCATATTAAATTTCATTTTCTTTCTTATGTCTGTATTTCATCTTCAGGTGTCTCCTGCTACTCCTGTTTCTCTTTACTTGGGGGACTCACTGTTCTATCATGCTGTGACATAACTTGCGTTAGACTTTCTCCACTAAATTCTTCACTTTGCAGGTATTCCATAACTTCAGCTTCTATTTTTTTTTACTTCAACTTTGCTAACCTTCTGTTCTACGTTCCCTCTTTGTGATCTTATTTTTGTATCGTGAAATTTTCCATATCTTGATGCCTTTGCCTGTATTTCTCTTCAAATATCTTTAGGGCTGCTTTTTGTATTGATTAATTTAGCTTTCTCCTTTGCATAAATAATGCACCATATCAGATCTCTCCTTCTTTCTTTCCCATGTCTACATTCCTTTTTTATACCTTTTAAAAATCTCTAGATTTTGTTCTTTATATTTTCACACTTCTTCAGTTACTTCTTTTTCCCTATGACCCAAGGTTTCTCAGTCTATATAAAGCTTTTGTTTTATAAACCTGTTGTATTAATGAACAGAAAATTTTATTTGAATATTCTGAGAGTTTTTGTTGTGCAAGTATTCTTCTGTCTGGAAATTCTGGGCTTCTTGCATAATAGTAACAATACATAATTTCTTTTTTAACCTCAACAGTCCACTCTGTTATCTTTATGGCTATTTTTTAGCCTATGAATTTTTGTGAGTTTTGTGGGCTACTACTTCCTTCTACAATGGGGGGAATGCTCCCCCTAAGCCTGCCCTACATTCACTGTAGGAATGTTTCTGTGACTTGAGGATTCTACACTTTCATTTTTTCCAGTCCTGGCACCAATGTGTCTACCTGGATTGACCACATTTTACCCTGGGTCTTGTCCACCCAGCTATATTTTTTATTTTTTAACCTACTTCTGTCCACGATATATGCTACATAAAATGCAGTCTATATATATATGTCATCTTGGTGAGATTTTGTCCACCTCGTGAAGGTACTCACCGAGACACGAAGATGAATTCAGTTCCAGCAATACTACTCTCCTTTGCGTGCTGATTTATCATCTCTCCATTTGGTTCCCTATTATTTAAGTGAATGTTCAATGTTTCGAACGTTGCTTTGTCAACAGCTAAATATCTAAAAGGCCAAACCCCGAACAAACGGAACAGCGATTTTTTTTTTCCAAAGGAAAAAAAAAATCACTGGGCCATTTTCGGGACTTCGCCGTTTCTTCCACTCTGGTGCAATCTCAGAGTTGGTATATTTAAGAAGGGAGTGTAGTGAGGGGGGCAAAACCCCCTACTTTATTTTGTATTTGGACTTTTTTTTTGCAGACCAGCAATTTTTTTGCCCTAGGAAAAAAATCGCTTTTCCATTTGTTCGGGGTTTGGACTATTTGACATTCAGATGTCGATAAAGCAATGTTTGAAACATTGAACATTCACTTATTTAATAGGGAATCCTCCATTCCGTCCCCTGAGTTCCTTTTTTAATTTTTCAAAGTCTTTTTTGTTTCTAATACCATGATGGGAATGAACCCCATCCTAAGTCAAAGTATGATTAAAGTTCATTTATTTATTTTTTTGTATTTATTTATTTAACATTTGTTAACTGGGAAAGTCCGACTTGGAACAAAGCCAATTTTCAGCGGAGGCCAGGGGAGAAAGGCTCCATATTTATTTATTTTATTTTATTTTACATTTATTGACCGGGATAGTCCGACTGGATATATGTCCATTTTCAGCAGAGGCCCGGGGAGAAAAGCTCCAAGATAATACTACACATTGAACATTTAGTAAATGCTAGTTTCAAGCAGATTTCATAAAATTAGTATTGTTTCAATCTTTGATGTTAGCCAGAAGTGCTCTTTGCAGCACCCGCAGTGTGCCCAGTAATGACTCCTTCTGCAACTGTATGGAGTTACATGCATCGGTAACATATCTAAGTATGAGTGTAAATCCTTTTTTATAAGACCCATTGCTTCTTCTATTACTATTGGAACTGTATGGGTATCTTTTTCCACATTGCCCTAATTTCTGCCTACAAATCCTGGTATTTTATTACTTTGTGCCTCTCTCTACATAAGACACTGTAGTTACTGGGTGTAGCAATTTCAGTGATCAATGCTACTTTTGTCTTCTTTTGCTGGATACTACATCTGGTTTTCCTGCAATTATTTTCAAAACTGTTGGCGATCCCATGTGATATAAACTTAATCATCTTCTATAATGTTTTGTGGCTCATATTTCCAGTGTTTTTCAATCATTTCAACATTATAATGTTTGCACAATCCCCAATGTAACAGTCTTGCCACATTATTATGCCTTTCAGTATACAGTCCTTCTGCCATTAGTATATCGCAATCAGCAACAAGATGTGTGTCTGCTTCCAATTCTGATTTACAAAACCTACATTTGTCTGTTTCTCCCACATGTTCAATGGACTTTGTAAAGCAACGTGTATGTAGCCCAATATCTTGGGCTACCAATATTAACTTTTCATCTTTTTGTTTAACTTCACCTCACCTTAACCATTCCTGGGGCTCGATCCTGATCAACATGAGGTTGTTCCAAGAGTTTTCTATACTTGCAGCTATACTTATGCATTTTCCACGTTTCTTGCCTTCTTGTCTGATCCTTCACCTTATATGCTTTCTTTTGTTTTTTTGGCACATTTAGTTGCTGCTTGATTTTTACCTACTTCTGGTTTGATTTCCATTCCCACTTGACGCTGATATGCTTCTGCTAAACTAAGCAGGGACTTATTCTCATGTTTCAAAACTTTCACTACGTTTGGGTTTTGTGAGGTCAGCAGACATGTATGCAATCCCACGACTGCAGATCTATACATGTAATTAATTTCAAGCAGGCACATACCTCCTTCAGAACAGGGAATATATAAACTTGGTATGCACTGATTTTTATAAATCATCTGATGAGCATGAAGCAACCTTCTTGTTTTCCTGTCCAATCTATCCAACACCTTTTGGGGACAGTCAATCTCTCCAAAACTGTAAGTTAGGACAGGAAGAGCAAATTGGTTTATAGCTTGGACTGTGTTCCTAGACTTCAACTCTGTTTTCAGTAATAATTTAAGTCTTCTAAA
This sequence comes from Protopterus annectens, assembly GCF_019279795.1. Classification (NCBI taxonomy): domain Eukaryota; kingdom Metazoa; phylum Chordata; order Ceratodontiformes; family Protopteridae; genus Protopterus; species Protopterus annectens. The sequence goes on along the minus strand of NC_056750.1, from coordinate 107,671,605 downwards.
ATATTCCTTATTAAGTTTTACTCACATTTGTTCATATTTCATTTTTGATCCTTCAAGTTCTTTTATATCACATTCCTGTCCCAAAGTGATGTTTTCTTGATGCTGCAGATTTCCTGCTTTAAAGGTTACTTTTGCACATTTATCAAGAACAAATGACATTCTTATATCATCTAAAAAAGTTTTGACCACTTGTAATTTTGCTTTCAGTTCCTTATCTGAGGAACTATATAGTTTTAAATCATATACAAAAAGAAGTTAAGTCTTTACACTTTGTTGTTTTCTGGGAGCCAAACTGTAGCCATGACCTAATCTGTTAAGACAACTTAAAGAGTAAATGCACTTAAAGAACGATCAAAAAGCAACCAAACCACACCAAGATGATACTGGCTGCCAAACAGAAGATTCATCAGTTCAAAGTCCTTCCCAAACGATTTATAATAAAAGTACATAAAACATAAATATGTTACATCAGTATTTAGCGCTTTCATCCTAAGAACAAGGACTTCATCACGGTACAAGAAAGACTTGGTTGAATTTATATACACAAAAATCCCTCCAAAAATTTGATTAAAATATAAGCAATTAATTGAGCAGTGATGAACAATTTAAATGTACAGTGACCCATATCATTTACCATGACTGTAATTCCAGTAAAAATGTATTAACGTGTGTAAAAACATGTTAAAAACAAGTAAAAGACTTTTAAGTAGTTAAAAATTTGAATAGAAAAAAATCACCATAACCAAAAAATGTCTAAAAAAGTATTTTCATAAAGATTAAACCTGTAAGTTAGAAATGTTAAATTTAATTAATAAAAACTTTTACAAATCATTCTGCAAATGCAGCCCTATAATTTAACCATAGTTGTATGAAAATGTACTCATTTAATCTTGGGGCATAAAAAGCATGTAACCTAAGTTGCCACTTGATTTCTTTTACTTCAAGTAGTGTACTCATATCACCCCCTCTTGGATTTGCTGTTACTTTGTCTAGAATAGTACATTTAAATTTTGTGTAACAGGAGCATAATGTAGAATGTTTGAAAAGAGCATTGTTTTCATTTTGCCTCCGTATATCATAATAATGTTCATATATCCTTTTACAGAGGCACCTCTCCGTCTTTCCACTGTAATAACTAGAACATCCCATACACTTAGCAAGATAAATTATTGCTATAGTATGACAATGCCCTTATTCAAAATACACTATTGAACCCATCACATTGTCTAGTTTAATGCTACTTGACTCCATGATATACATACATTAAGCATACCTTCCAGACCTCATAGTTCCTGGCTTATGTTTAAAGTGATTGTCTGATTCCGAAGAACCCCTTCAAAACTATCTTTCAAATTCCTTCCTGTTTTATGAACAAAGAGGGGTTCAGTACCTAACAAGTGGTGTATTTCGGGATAAACGCTCAGAATGTTCAAATTTGTTTAAATTATTTTCTTAATTTCCTCTGCTTCTAGCCCATATTCTACCACCAGAGCCTTGTCGAAATTCCTTCCTTCTTCATATTGATCTTTAGGTGGTAACCTTGTACCCAAAAGGGGTTTGTATTTCAGTCCCCATTGGGATTGTACATACCCCCAAATCTTCTTGTCAACATGCAACATGAGGGGGATAATCCCTAGCCAAAAACATATCCACAACAGTGTCTAATTCTTCTAGGAGGTCTGCTGCATGGGAGGTCATCCTAGCTACTCAAATACACTGCCACTTAATTAAAAAAGAAGTTATGTACTTACCATAGCATTTCATGTGTATTGTCCGTCGCCCCCTTTATTCTCACTTGTGGGTCAGATCCGATCCATTGGATCCATCTCGGCCTTTTACAAAAGCTCAAGATCTTCAGCAAAGCTCATCCACATACTACCTTACCCATAGTGCATTTCCCTAACTCCCTTAGATCTTGTTTACCCATGAAAAAAAGAAGTTATGTCTTATCATAACATTCCATCTGTGTTGTAGATCTTCATTCATTCCTTACTGATAGGACTTAGATTCCATCCTCAAAACCAATCTGGCCAATACACAAGCTTGCACCCGCTAAAAACTCTCAAGCTAAATCGTACCCATAGTGCCCCTCTTTTCCTTCTCTTCAGATTGAGTTTTCCCGCCCAGCATAAAGACAGAGGAAATTATAGAGATAGTTAAGACAATGGAGGCCCTACCTGAGCAAATACCTTATCAGGCAGATAGGACCAAATGATCCACCAGGAGTCATTAGGCAGGGGGATGGAGGGCGGACGTAAGGAATGAATGAAGATTTACAACACAGATGGAACATTATGGTAAGACATAACTTCTTCATCTGATGTTATAAATCTTCATTCGTTCCTTACTGATAGGACTGAGTCCACAGCTACTTGCATCCTGGGTGGCCCTATGGAAGGATATTCCTGAGCACCATTGAGCCAAAAGATGCTCTTCCCCTAGAGCCATATCCAATTTGTAATGAGTGATAAAGGCATGGGGGTTTGCCCAAGTGGCCGCTGCGCAAATGTCATCCATATAATTATGCCCATGTATTAAAGCCAACAACCTGTAATGTTGTTTACTATTGCTGCAACTTTGTATCGCTATTTGTCATGTACATGATGTGGAGCTTTTCTTCCCAGGCATCCGCTGAAAAAGGACCTGCGTCCAGTCGGAATTTCTCGGTAAACAAATGTAAATAAATAAAATAAAAATAAATAGAAGCTCTGCAATGAAATGCCACTGATGTGGCCAATGATCTGGAGGAATGAGCCTTGATTCTAGAAAGCAAAGATAATCTGTTCTGTTGATAGACAAAGGTAATGCAATCTCTTAACCATTTTGACAAGGTGACTTTGGAGACAGCTTTCCCCAATCTGGGGCCTGCAAAGACTATGAACAGTTGGTCTGACTTTCTGAAGGGTTTAGTTCTGTCCAAGTAAAAATGAAGCTGTCTATACACATCTAACAAGTGTAACTGGCACTCACCTCTATTACAAAATTCTGAAAAAAGAATGGTAAATCAATGGACTGGTTGAGACATGAATTTGAGATAACTTTGGGGAAAAAGGAAGGGTTACTACGAAATGATCCTCCTTCTCTGTGGAAAATCAAGCAAGGTTGGTTAACACACAAGGCCTGCAGGTCTGATACCCTCCTGGCTGAGGTGATAGCCACTAAGAATAAAATTTTCCAGGATAAAAACTTTATGTCACATGAAATGGAAGGTTCAAAGGGTGAGCAGGTCAAATTTTGTAAGACTAAAGTGAAATTTCATGATTCAGTTGGGGTTCTAATAGGTGGTTTGAGGTGTATAATTCCTTTCATGACGGCTTTGCACAGACGATGAGACATTAATGAGGAATCATTGAAACCATTATGGAAATTGGCGATAGCCTCCAGGTGGACTGTAATAGTAGAGGCTAAGGATCCTGCATGAAGTAGGGTCTACGGGTAATCTAAAAATTTATGGACCAGAATTGAAAAGGGGTCTAGTCCTTGTTCTTTAGCTCAAATTGTAAATCTGACCGATTTGCTGTGATAAATTTTCCTGGTGGAGGGTTTATGGGAAGCCAGAAGAATCCTTCAGACTGAGGAAGATAAGTATATTTTCCTGGCAATCAACAGAAGTGGAGATACCAAGCTGTCAGCTTGACGCTGTGAAGGCTGGGATGAACCAGCCGCTGAGAGTGAGATAGGAGTCCCGGGGAATGGTCCAGGGTCCACGGGCAGTGAACCTAATGAGGCCAAAGGAAGGGGAACCAAACTTGATGGGGCCAGCAAAAAGCAATGAGGATGAGTTTGCTTCTCAGCTGATGCACTTTCTTCAGGAACTGCAGTATGAGTGGAACGGGGGGGGGAGCATACAGTGGACCTGGGGGCCAACCGTGAATCAGAGCATCTCTTGGTGACTCCCCTTGTGGGGGAATTAGGGCAAAGAAGCTGCTGCATTTGTGGTTGAAGGGGGAGGCAAATAGGTCACAGCAAGGCTGGCCCCAATGACGAAAAATGTGATCATTACTACAGGGTTGAGACACCACTCGTGAGGCATCAGAATGTTTCTGCTCAGTTTGTCTGCAATCAGATTGGAATTCCCAGGAATGTGCATTGCTAATAGAAAGCGGTTGGAAGCTATCACCCATTGCCACACTCTTTGGGATTTCCCAGCATAAGGGATAGGATCTGGTTCCACCTTGCTTGTTGATGTACCGGACAACTGACATATTGTCTGATTGGATGGCAGTTGTCCTGGACAGGAAGGTTGTTTGGAAAGCTTGCAATGCTAACAGTACCGCCCTCAGTTCTAGGATATTGATATGCAATTTAGCCTCTAAGGGAACCAAGTGCCTTGGATGATCCTTCCTTGAACATGTCCCCCCACCCCATCAGGGAAGTGTCCGTGGTCATTGTGGGCTTTGGGTGGGTGTGGGGGTGAAAAAGGTGGACTCCATAACTCCTCCTCTGGCTTCATCAACTAACTCAAATCCTGCCTGCATCGACTTATTATGAAAATCGGGTGAGACGGATGTGTTAGAAGAGACCATTGAGAAGATAGGAGCCATTGCAGTACCCTCATATGGAACCTTGCAAGAAGGACCAGTGGAATTGTAGGCGCCATGGAGCCCAGCAGTTGTAGTACCTGTCTGGCTGGGACTAGGTCTTGAGAAAGTATTATTTGAAGTTGAAATCTCAGTTGTAGCAGCCTGTGAAGAGGCAGGGCAACTTGGCAGGAGATTGTGTCGAATGTTGCCCCGATGAACTCTAAGCTTTGAGTCTGTATCAGGTTCAATTTTCCTATGTTTATAGAGATTCCCAGTCTTTCTAATAGGCCTTGAGTGTACGATATGGCTTGAAGCAGTAGACTCCTGGCTGAAGCTGTGAGGAGCCAATCATCTAGGTATGGAAACACATGGAATCCTTGTAGTCTGAGGTGAGATACTACTACTGCCATGCATTAGGTGAACACTCTGGGGGCTGTGAAGAGACCAAAGGGCAGTACTCAAAATTGGCAATGATTGCCTCCCAGCCAGAAGCGGAGGTATCTTCTGGACTGTTTGTCCATTTTTATGTGGTAATACGCATCCTAAAGATCTACAGAGCATATCCAGGAATGGGAGAATGGACTGAACCATGACCATCCAGAATTTTTCTTGTCTGACAACCTTGTTTAGAATACTGAGACCCAAAACTGGTCTCCAGTGCCGTCTTTTTTGGCACTAAAAAGAATCTTGAGTAAAAACCAGATCCTATCTGGTCTGGTGTGACTACTTGGATGACTCTTTTCTAGCAGCCTTTGAACTTCTAGAGCTGCTACATCCCCCTGACTGGATGGGATGTCGGGGATTCGCCTTATAGGCTTGGCATAAAGGTTGAAGGGAATGTTGTATCCTCTGGTCACAATCCTCTGCACCCAGGAGTCTGTTATTGATTGCCAGGCCAAGTGGTGAAGGGAAAACGTTCCCCGACTGCTTCCAGAGGAAAGCAATCAGGCTGCTCTTCAGAAGTGCTGTTTGGGTTGACCAGAGAAGGAATCTCTGGAACCCTGGTTTTGCAGCCTCCCTCTGTCACGATAGGGGGTCTCCCAGATGAGTCCCCCCCCCCCCGCCGCCACCACAACCATGGAGTCTACTGTCAAACCTTTGGACCAATGGAGTGGTCTTCTGGTGGGGGAAGAATCTTATCAGGCCTCCGGGGAATTGGCTGAATGTTGTCAGGGGCCTTCCAGGCATGCTGCGCAATGAGCTTAATTAGTTCATCTGCAGGTGGCGTCACCCAGGAAGTAGAGGGTCGAGCATGGAATGCTTGCAAGAATGCAGATACCTCAGTAGAAGGATTAATGGGCTTACAGTCGCCCCTCTGTTTCAGGATCTTCAGTATGTCTCCAAAGGAGACATCTTCAGGGGGCGACCATGGGGACCTTTTTCTCTCATCAAAATCCGCATCTTCGGTGGGGGATTCCTTAGGGGAATAGACGTGCTATCTCTTGCACATTCTCTTTTGGGGGGGTGGCTCCTCAGTGGCGTCTTCTGAAAAGGACTCAGAAGAGCGGTTGCCATGGAGCAGGGTCTCTTGCTGCTCCTGTGCTGAAAGACAATGCATAGTGGGCTGGGTCAACTGCATGCTAGAGGAGAGACAGAGATCAGGTTCTGATGCTGGAGGCGCCGACTGCATGCTTGTGAAAGCAAGAGCCCTCTTCATCACCTGGAAGGCAGGCCCACCCGAAGAGGGAGCCCGAAACTGAGAGGGACAACCTCGGAACCGGGGTCACACCCCACTCCGACAAGCCCACCACCAGGCTAGGAAGCTTGAGAGGACCAGGAACTGCTGGAACAGCCAGAACTGTAGACGGGACCATAGAAAAAAATAGGCGCCGAACTAGGAGTCATGGTGCCGACAGACCAGTCACAGTCCTGAGGGTGGATCGGTTGACCATGTAGACACTCCGGAAGGAGAGTCTAGTCTTTCCAGAAAAGTGCTATATTTAGATAAATAGGAAAAAATATCAAAATCTATCACTTAGCTATGAGATATGGCTTGACACATCTTGAAAAGTACGCGGCAAATGAGATCTGAAGAGAAGGAGAAGAGGGGCACTATGGGTAGGATTTAACTCAAGAGTTTTTGGCAGGTGCGAGCTTGTTATTAGCCGGGTTGGTTCTGAGGATGGACCCGGAGTCCTATCAGTAAGGAACGAATGAAGATTTACAACATCAGATATAATATTAGTTCATAGTTCATAGGTTAGTACTAAGCTAACTGCCCTTGCGAGCCATTTTAAGCCTAGCCAGTTATCCCCTGTGAGATTCAAACACTGTACCTTCTGTTTGTAAGGCAAACACCTTAACCATTACGCCACAATATTAGCGGTAAAGCTATTCATAGATTAAAAGAAAGGTGGTTTCTGAGGCAATAGAGTCCAATGATACCCGAGTTGTAATACCCAGCCTCCCAAAAGCATAGGCAGGGGGTATAGTGGGTGGGTTGTAAGAATAAAGGTGGAGATGGACAACTCACATGGAATGTTATGGTAAGTACACAACTTCTTTATGTAATGTCAATCTCGCCTTTATTCTCACTTGTGCAACTGCGTCCCAAGCTTACCTGATTCTTGGGTGGCTCATGGAAGAAAAAGAAGTTATGCACATACCATAATGTTCCATGTGTGTTGTATACCTCACCTTCATTCTGTACTGGTTGGGTTCAGAACTGATCATTGGTTCCAAATCGGTCTATACAAAAGCTCGAGGACTTCCACAGGCTCTTGGCTGTAGCCCTATCAAATCATGCTTAGGGAAGATTACCCAGATCTTGTTTGCTGACATTTACCACTAAAGAGAGAAAGTATTTACATATGTAACAAATCAATGTAGAGCATCAGAAAACATGATATTCCAATTATAACCAATCGGTCCTCCAGAAGCCAAAGACTGGGGGATGGAGGGTGGGACATACGAATGGAACGTTATGGTGAGTACATAACTTCTTTATGTGTTGTTGTCCTATCTTGCCTCCATTCTGTACTGGTTGAGACAACGTCCCTAGCACCACATTTCTTGGATGGCTCAAGGGAGAATATTCTTCAGAACAGTGGACCCAAAGGAGGCCCTGTTCCTGGAGGCCAAATCCACTTTGTAATGAGTGATAAAGGTGTGAGGCTTTACTCATGTTGCTGCAGCACATAGAGTATCCATAGGTAGCCTCGCCTGAAAGGCAGATGAGGTCGCTATAGCCCTTGTAGAATGATCTTTTACCTTTCCAGGAAGTTCTCTGTTTTGAGATTTGTAAGTGAAGGTAATGCAATCTGTAAGCCATTTTGAAAGTGTGACCTTTGATATGGAGGCACCCTTTTTTTTTGTCTGAAAAATATACAAATAACTGGTCCAATTTCCTGTAATCCTTTGTTCTATCTAGGTAGAAATGTAATTGCCTATGTACATCCAGCTGGTGTAGTTTATACTCTGCCCTGTTGCCACAGTTGGGGAAAAAAACTGGTAAGTCTATGGATTGATTCAAATTAGATTCTGATCACACTGAGTAAGAAGGACGGGTTTGTTCGCAGAGATAATCTATCCTTGTGGAAAATCATGTACAGGGGTCTTATTGATAATGCTTGTAGTTCTGATACCCTTCTAGCAGACGTGATGGCTACCAAAAGGGTTGTCTTCCACATTAAGAACTTTAGGTCATTGGATGATGCAGGTTCAAAGAGGGGAAGGCTCAAACTAGATAAAACAAAATTTAAACACATACAAGTCCCATGGCGCTGGAGGGTCTTTGATGGGAGGCCTGAGTAAAAAGGTACATTTCAGGAATCCCTTGCAAAGTCTGTGGGACATTATTTTTACTCCCATTTCTCATATGGTAATTGGATATAGCTGCTAGTTGAACTTGAATAGTAGCTGCAGCTGCACCATCATTAAAAAGCTTTGCCAAGAAATCTAATACAGATGGTATAGGGGCAGTAAAAGGGTCAATGTGATTATTGAAGGCCCAACGGGAAAATCTTTTCCATTTGCTTGAGTATAATTTCCTGGTTAAAGCCTTATGAGATGAAATTAAGATATGTTTCACCGCAGGGGAAAATGTCTGGAAGCCTGGTTATGTGTGGAACTGGAGCAGCCAAGCTGTCAACTTGAGTGTTTGAATCGATGGATGGAGCTTCTCTGAGGAATGAGTCAGGAGGTCTGGAACGGGATTCAGAATCCACGGCTCCTCCTGGAGATGGGACAAAAAAAAAGGGGAACCATATTTGACAAGGCCAGTATGGGGAGACTAGTATCAAACTCCTTCCCAACAAGTTGGCTTTCTGAAGAACTTTGGGAATCAAAGGAAAGGGGAAAGTCGTAGAGGAGACCCGGGGGCCAATCGTGTACGAGTGCATCCCTTGATGACTCCCAGCAGGGGGATCAGAGCAAAGTAGCTGCTGCACTTGGCATTCATGGATGTGGCAAAGTGATCACAGCAAGGCTGGCCCCACTTTCAGAAAATCTTTTTTGCTACTTCCTGTTTTAGTGACCACTCCTGAGACATCAGAACAGCTCTACTGAGTTTGTCTGCTATCACGTTGGATTTCCTCAGGATGTGCATTGCTGTCAAAAAGCACTGGGAAGAGACTGCCCACTGCCATACTCTTTGGGCTTCTCGACAGAAGGAGTAAGACTTGGTTCCTCCTTGTTTACGTACCACACAACTGACATGTTGTCTGCCTGTATCGCAATTGTTCCTAGTGGAAGGGAGTCTTGGAATGCTTGCAATGCTAGAAGCACCACTCTCATCTCTAGGACGCTGATATGCAAGTGGGTCTCGTAATCCTGACACGTGCCCTGGACTGTCTTTCCCAGATAATACCCCCCCCCCAATCTGGGAAGCGTCCGTGGTCACTGTCACTAATGGTTGTGGAAAAACAAACTGTCAACCTAGGGTCACCTGAGTGGAATGAAGCCACCAACAAAGGTCTTTCTTGCAGGATTTTGTGATAATAATTTGGTGAGACATGGGTAGCTCCTGCATGGACCACTGAGTAAACAGCAGCGACTGCAAAATTCTCATGTGCAGGTGTGCTAATGGTATTAAGGTTATTGCTGCTGCCATAGTACCCAAAACTTTCAGGACAGTCCTTGCTTGCACTTTTTTTTGGACAGTAGAATTTTGATTTGATAATGTAGTACTTGACCTCTTTTGGGGGGAAGTTTGGCCAACATTTGCTTTGTATCTAGGTCTGCTCCTATAAAGACGATATGCTGAGATGGCAACAAGGCAGATTTTTCGTGATTTATTGTGATCCCTAGGTGACAGCAAAGCTGTATGGTGGTGTCTCTCGCTTTTGTTAGTAGATGCTTGGTGGTGGCAGTTAGGAGCCAGTCATCTAGGTACCTATACAAGCTTAGCCAAAAAGGTACCCTGGCTTTCGCCACCCAAGAAAATTATTTTCCTGTGCCCCTGTCGAGCAAAGCCACAGAGGTGATCCCCGGGGTGAATGTCATATTTCCCATCCAATCATCAAGATTTTTCTTGAAGAGGGCTAATGAGCTTTGTTTGATATAGATAGGTAGTTTGTTCCAGAGTATGGGAAGTCTGTGGGACACGAATCTATCCCTCCAGCATGTTCTGTTTATTGTGGTGACAAGGTTTAGGTCTCTAGAGTGTGCAGCTCGAAGGGATTGGGATTTCTTTAAGTGGAGCATGTCCAAGAGCTCTGGGTTTGACATAGCTTTGTATGTTAGGCAGAGATCGCCTCTGTGTAGGCGATATGCGACAGAGTAAAGCTGGAGTTTTTTGAGACGGTCTGCGTAGGGCATCTGAGGCTGGTAATCCTCTTTGTGAGGTATTTATGTGGCCTTTTCAGTCGTTGTAGATGTCTTGTGAGGTACATACCAAAAGGGGCATTGTACTCTATAATACGTCTGAGTGACAAGTAGAGGGGAACAATGACCTCTTTTTTCCTGGATGAGAAAATTTTTGTGATGAGGTGAGCCACATAGAAGGATTTCCTGACTACTGTGGCGATGTGATTATCAAAGGAGAGACTACTGTCCACCTGTGTCCCAAGGTCTCCTATCACTCTTTCGGTGTTAAGTAGACTACCACCTATGTGGTAGCTCATGGATATAGAGTTTTTACCAAAGGGGATGACAATGCACTTTTTGGCATTGAGCTTGAGGCCATGGCTTTGACACCAGGCACCTGTCTCAGTGAGGCCCTTTTGTAGGATGTCCTCATCGTTAGTAGTTTCAATTATGGCTCCTAGTTTGCAGTCATCTGTGAACTTCATTAGCCACAGACCTTCTGTGTTAGCCTGTACTTCAGAAAAGTAGATACCAAACAGGAGAGGACCCAGGACTGAACCCTGTGGTATTCCACTTGTCACTAGTCTGAAGTCGGATTTGGAGTCTGCTACTTTCACTTTGTGGGTTCTGTCAGTGAGCCAGTTGGCAACCCATCTTGTGACATAGGAATTTATACCTAGTTTAGTGAGTTTATCTATAATTCCAGAGTGGGGGATGGTGTCAAAAGCCTTGGTGAGATCTAGATAGGCTGTGTGAACCACCTTACCTATGTCTATGGCTTTGGTGACTGCTTCAAAGAAGTCAATCAGGTTTAGGAGACATGATCTGCCTTTTACAAACCCATCAAAATCATCTTTTCCCAAAAAGGGAAGTATCTACTGCAGTGTCACCATCCAGAACTTTGATTTCTTCACAGACTTGTTTAGTCAGCTGAGATCCAAAATTGGTCTCCAGTCTCCTGTCTTTTTTGGAACTAAAAAAGAACCTTGAGTAAGTTCCGGATCCAATTTGGTCTGCAGGGACAGCTTGGATGACTCTTTTGTCTAGCAACTTTTGTATTTCTAGATTTGTGTGATCCCTTTGACTGGGTGGAACATCTGGGGTTGACTTTGTTTTTAAGAGGGAAAAAGAAAAGGGAATGTAATAGCCTCTGGATACGATTGTTTGTACCCATTTGTCTTTTATTTCTAGCCAGGTACTTGGGTACAAAGATAAGTGACCCCTAACTGCCTCCAGAGATGGACAGATGGGCCTCCTTTCAGGAGCACTGAAAGGACTTACCAAGGAAGGAGTCCTTGTTGCCCAGGTTCTGCGGACCCTGTCTGCCACGTGGTCAGCATCTTCCATTGTTACTTCCCCCTCTGTCCCCCAGGGGAAGGATCACCACGTGTGTCTTGGAAAGCTCTCTGGGATGTTCAAAACCACATCATCCTCCTTCTGACCTTTGGGGTAAGGTCTAGTAGATAGGGAAAAATAGACTCCAAGGGTACAGAGTATTTCCTTCCTGTTCACACCTGGTTAGTGTATCTTTAACTTTTGGCCTGAACAAAGACGAGCTGTCAAAAGGGTGGGGGGTTAATAAAGGAAGACTTAAAGGGCTCAGCGAAATCACACAAGCGCATCCAGAAATGTCTCCTTAAGGAAAATCCTTTACCCACTGCCCTACTTGCTCCATCAGCTGCATAAGAAATGAACCTCATGGAGGAGTTTACCACTGAATTTAAGGTGGAGAGCTGAGAGGAAACCTTGTCCGAAACCACTGCAGCTGCAGAACCTGGGAGGGTATCTCCTAACATCTTCAGGAGATCCCTCTCAAGCCTAGTAAAATGGGTCAGGTAGTTCAGCAACCTGAGAGCACATGACACTGAAGAAAAGGTGTGCTTTCCATATCTGTCCATCATACAAGACTCCTTGTTTGATGGATGTACAGATGAGGATGTTTCTGAAAGTTCCTTCTTGGTGGCTGCCGCCACCACCATAGCATCTACTGGGAACTGCTTGTCTGAAGGTGCAGTAGTGAACTTATTTGGCCTCCTAGGAACAGGTTTCACTCAGTATGGAGACTCCCACACCTTTCGACTAATTACATTCATGAGCTGGTCAAAAGGTGGAGATATCCAAGAGGTGGAAGCGTGAAACCTGTAAGCTTCCAGGTATACAGAGTCATCCTCAGAAGGGGTGATGGGCTTCCAGTTATCTCTCTGTTTAAGTATTTCTAGGATGTCCACAAAAGAGGCATCCTCAGAGGGTGACCATGGGGACCCTTCTGACTCATCGAGGTCTGTATCTGATGTGATGGACTCCTCTGGGGAGTCTAAATGCTTCCTCTTGCATAATCTCTTTTGAGGGACCTCTTCGGAGGGGTAATCCAGTGAGGTTTCGGAAGAGAGAGCTTCATCCAATGGAGCATCCTGAGGCTTTGGGTCTCCACATCTGTTTGGATGCGATGGCATTGAGACAAACACTTGCACTTTAGGGGAAGAATACCAGAATCTGACAGTGGAGCTGTCCAAGGGGACAGCACTCTCATCAGCTTGAAGGCCCCCCCCCGGCCCTGATCCGAAGAAGCCTCCGGCTCCGAAGAACCAGAAGTCGTCACCAGAACCAAGACGGTGGGCTCTGAGGCCGATGTAGGAACCACGCTCACCCATGCTAAAGCCACGAGAGGCAAGTTCGGATCAGACAGCTGTCTGATCTGACTCCCCTCTCTGGACTCGAGCGGAGAACGATACCTCCTAGACTTTTCAAATTCTGATGGAACTGAGGTAGTTGATGCAGTAGTCAAGTCCGAAGTTCCTGGTGCAGGTCGCAGCACCGAAGGTTTAGGTATTCCGGCTCCGAAATCCCAGATTGGGTCAGAGGAGGAATCGATGAAGGGTGGTAGTCTTTATCTGCTCCGAATCCCTCTGGATTGGAGTCTACAGTAATCTGGCCAGCGCCAGTGCCTGTAAAAGTCTCCTCACCACACGATCCACACTGGTGTCAGAGAGGCTCCTGGAGGACCGAGAGGAGGGAGTAGAAGATCTCACTGATTGCAGCAAAGGAGATCTAAGAGTTGGGGAGACTGGTTCCAGAACTGGGGACCAGCTCTGAATTTGAAACTTCTTCGGCCCCGAAGCTACAGTAGGAGTCGAGGAGGAAGATTTTTAGGATGACCTTTTGCTACTTTTTTGGTCAGTACCGAATGAGGCAAAGAGGTAGTTGCTGTCTTTCCTGACTTCTCAGACCTGGAAGATGGGGATTTTGGTAATTTAGAAGCATTCTGAGTCTCTTCTATAGCCTCTGTGAAAGGAGCCTTTAGTAATCCTCTTAATATAAGTTTGTTTTTTCAAAACTCTGGAACTAAAAGCATAACAAAAAACACATGACTCCTGAAGGTGGACTGCACATACACAATAAACACAACTAGTATGGCCATCTGTCAACGACACTTTCTGGCCACATTTATCATATTTCTTAAAACCAGAAGGTTTTGATTCTTTTGGATCCTTGGACATTGTGATGTAATAGCATTACCAACAACAATCAAACAGTGAAACAACACTAGTAGAGAAATTTAATTATTATTTTTTTTTTAATAACCACAAGTGCAAACCAAAGTTTTTAATATGAAAAACGAAGAAAAGGAGGGGCAGTTCTGTAAGTTAAATGGACCAATGGCAGCCCTCTAACTTAAATGAGCTACCAGGGAAAGAAAAACAAACAGAACGAGTCAACACAAAATATCACAACATTTGTCCAAGCTCTCTAACTTAAACAAGCTTGGATAATTTGAGAAAGGATAGCCACGATAAGAAGGTTAGAGAAACAATGAAAAGGCCTAGAGGTAGAAATGATGGCCACAATAAACAGCCAACAATAGGCGAACCGAACAATGTAACTGACTTAGAATTAAGCTACTAACACTTTAAAATGCTTTTCAACACAGTAAATAGACCAATTTTTAACAATTTTAAACAATTAGTTAAAAAATTGTTTCCACTTAGCTACAGCCTGAATGGAAGCACCTGATCTTATTTAGCGGCAGACGAGATCTGGGTAATCTTCCAGAAGTTTGATAATAGGGCTACAGCCACGAACCGGTGGAAGTCATTGAATAGGCTGAGTCGGAATCGATGATCAGTTCCTAGCCCAACCAATACAGAATGAAAGCAAGATAGGACAACAACACATTATTCCTTAGAACCACAGAACCAAAGGATGCTCTACTCCTGGAGGCCAAATCTACCGTGTAATAAGTGTTAAAGGTATGAGGGTTTGCTCATGTGGCTGCAGTACCGATATTGTCCAGAGACAGACTAGCTTGAAAAGTGGCAAAAGTAGCTATTGCCCTGGTAGCTTTGACAGGTACAATGAGAGTTTTGTCTTTAGAATTATAAATAAAGGAAATGCATTCAGAGAGCCATTTGGATAAGGTAACCATACATACTGGTAGGCCTTTCCCAATGTTAGAGTAAGAAATTAGAAGTTATGTACTCACCATAACGTTCCATCTGAGTAGGTGTATTCATTTGTCTGCAACCTGTGGGTTATGGATCCGATATCGGATCCGAACCGGCATGGTTTTCCAGCTATGGATCCGAGCTCTCAGCTCCTCCCCTCACCCATAATGCCCTGCTCTCCCTACATGACCTCAGATCGAGTTTGCCATCAACAAAAAAATACCCTAGAAAGGGTAACATATAATATGCAGGAAACTGACAAGGCCAGGGGGATAGGAGGGCGGGATGGTCAGACAAATGAATACACCTACTCAGATGGAACGTTATGGTGAGTACATAACTTCTAAATCTGAAGTAGGAGATTCATTTGTCTGCAACCTGTGGGACAGAGTCCCCAGCTACCTGAATCTTGGGCGGCCATCATGGAAGGATATTCCGGAGCACCGCGGAGCCAAAGGATGCTCTACCTCTAGATGTAATATCCAACTTGTAGTGGGAAATAAAGGTATGAGATGAAGCCCAAGTGGCTGCTGAACAAATATCATCCAGAGGAATCCTAGCTTTAAAGGCCGCTGAAGTAGAAACTGACCGGGTTGAATGGGCATGTACTCCCTCCGGTGCGGGCCTTCCAGAAGCTTGATAAGCCAATAAGATGCACTGCGAAATCCAGCGTGATAAGGAGACTTTGGAAATTGGTTTACCCAAATTGAATTTAGCAAAGGAAATAAACAACTGGTCGGATTGCCTATGACCAGTTGTCCTGTTCAGATAAAATCTAAGTTGCCTGTGAACATCTAAGGAATGTAGCTTGTATTCACCTTTGTTTTGATATTTAGGAAAGAAAACAGGGAGGTTAATGGATTGATTAATATTTGCTTCAGAAGCTACCTTAGGAAGAAAGGACGGATTGGTCCTGAGGTATACACAGTCCGGATGAAAGACCAAGTAAGGAGGCTTGGCGGATAAGGCTTGAAGTTCTGAAACTCTCTTGGCCGAGGTAATGGCTACTAAAAAGGCCGTCTTGAAAGATAGAAATTTCAGATCTACCATAGCCGCAGGTTCGAAGGGGGGAGCGGTCAAGGTCTGAAGAACCAAAGAAAGGTCCCAAGGAGGAACCACTTGCTTTACAGGGGGTCTGAGGAGAAAAGTACCTTTTAGGAAAATCTTACACAATTTGGCAGACATCAGTGGACTGGAGTCTTGACCAATATGATAGTGAGAAATTGCCGCAAGTTGTACTTTGACCGTAGAACTGCTGGCACCATCATTAAAAAGAGTGGTTAGGAAGTCAAGCACCAGAGGAAGGGGAACTGTGAAGGGGTCTAGACCTTGCCGCTCCGCCCAAATGGAGAACCGTTTCCATTTGCTGCGGTAAACTTTCCTGGTAGATGGTTTATGAGCCGCTACCAGGATGGCCTTAACTGGAGACGAAATACCGGGAGTCCTGATCAGGAGTGGAACTGGAGCAGCCAAGCAGTCAGCTTCAGGTAGTCCAGATTCGGGGCTGATAGATGGGATGGGTGAGATATCAGATCCGGGATGGGATCTAGAATCCAAGGAGGATTCACTGAGTGAGACCTTAGGAAAGGGAACCAGATCTGTCGAGGCCAGAATGGGGCAATGAGAATCATTCTGCACCCCAACCGAGAGGCTTTCTGAAGAACTTGGAGCATCAGAGGCAAAGGGGGGTAAGCATAAAGAAGACCGGGGGGGCCAAGCATGCACCAGAGCGTCTCTTGGGGTATCTCCGGGAGGAGGGATTAGAGCGAAAAAACTGTCGCACTTGGTGTTTGAGGGAGACGCAAAAAGATTGCAACAAGGAGTTCCCCACCGTGCGAAGATGCGTTTCGCTACCTGAGCATTGAGAGACCACTCGTAAGAGGAGAGAATGGTGCGACTGAGTTTGTCCGCAAGGATGTTGGACCGACCCGGAATATGCGTTGCGATGAGAAAGCGGTTGGTGGAGATTGCCCATTCCCACACTCTCATGGCTTCTCGACAAAGAGGGTAAGACCTGGTTCCCCCCTGTTTGTTGATATACCAGACGACAGACATATTGTCCGACTGAATTGCAATAGTTTCCAAGGGAAGAAAGGCCTGTAGTGCTTGCAACGCTAAGAGCACTGCTCTCATCTCTAGAACATTGATATGCAGTAAGGTCTCTGAATCGTTCCACGTGCCTTGGACCGTCCGGCCTGCAAAATGCCCCCCCCACCCGAGGCGGGAGGCGTCCGTGGTCACCGTGGCAAGAGGGGGAGAAGCACAAAAGGGGCGGCCTCCGTGGAGATCTTGTGAGTAGAGCCACCACAGGAGGGACCGCTTGCAAGCCTTGCTGATCGCAATGGGATGATGCATAGGAAGAGCAAGATACGACCACTGAACTAGGAGTGTCCATTGAAGGACCCGAATATTGAACCTGGCGAGAGGGAGAAGAGCTATCGCTGCTGCCATGGACCCTAGAGCCCTCAGGACCAACTCCGCCGGAACTGAGCAGGAGTGGAGGATGGCCCACACCTGGAGCTGCAGATTCTGAATTCTGTCCGCAGTGAGGAAGGCTCTTAACTGTCTCGTGTCTAACCTGGCACCTATAAAATCTATGAATTGCGTAGGGGCTAGGTTGGACTTTTCTACATTTATTGTGATGCCCAGACGGGGAGCTAGATGGAGAAAGGAATCTCGCGCCAATAACAGTAGATGCCTTGTTGGAGCGGTGAGGAGCCAGTCGTCCAGGTAAGGGAAGACCTGTACCCCCTGAAGCCTCAGGTGGGCCGATACCACTGCTAATACTTTGGTGAACACCCTGGGGGCTGTGCTGAGACCAAAGGGAAGGACCCTGAATTGGTAGTGACTGGCTCCCAGCCGGAAGCGGAGAAACCTCCTGGAGCGTCTGTCCATTAGAATGTGGTAGTACGCATCCTTGAGGTCTATAGAGCACATCCAGTGATTTTCTCCCAGAAGGGGGAGAATGGACTGCAAGGTAACCATTCGGAACTTCTCCTTGGGAACTGCCAGGTTCAAGAGAGAAAGGTCTAATATTGGTCTTAGGTCCCCCGTCTTTTTTGGCACTAAAAAGAACCTGGAGTAGAACCCTGATCCGATCTGGTCTGGGGGGACGTGCTGGATGGCTCTTTTCTTTAACAGATGGCCAATTTCTGCTAAAGCGGCCTCCCACTGACCGGGTGGAACGTCGGGGAGGGACTTCAATTTTGGGATGTGATGAAATGGAATGCGGTATCCTCTGGATATGATGCAGAGGACCCAGCGGTCTGATGTTATGGACTCCCATGCCGCTAGGTGCTCCGAAAAACGTCCCCCAACTGCCTCCAGAGTGGAGCAGCCTGGCAACCCTTCAGGGCTGCTGCGCGGGCCGTTCAGAGAAAGGTTCTCTGGACCCGAAGTTCCTGGGAGCCCCTCTGCCCCTGGGGCGGCGTCCTCCCTGTCCTCCTCTGCCACGGAAGGACTGGTTGTCCGGAGCGGGTTGGGACTGCTGCGACTTCCGGAACCACATCTTCTTCTGGCCCTTTTGGTTCCTAGAATAGGGCCTCTGGGGCACAGAGAAGAGGATTCCGACGGCAGACAGCGTCTTCCCGTCCTTCTCGCTCTGGGTCAAAGTATTGCGAACAGTTTTGCCAAAAAGGGCAGAACCATCGAAGGGAGCGTTCGCGAATGACGCCTTGAAGGGCTCTGTGAAATCGCAATGGCGGAGCCAGGCCTGACGTCTAGTAACTAGGCCTGTCCCTGCGGCTCTAGCGGCTCCCTCCGTAGCATGGGACAGTAACCGCATAGAGGTATTAGTCACGGACCTGAGAGTGGCCATACGGGTGGAGTGCAATAGTTTGTCCTCCTCCGACATGGACTCTGGGGGGGATGCAGCGTATTCCTTGATAAGATTGCGCTGCATCCTAATCACATGTGCCAAGTAGTTCAGCGCCCGCACTGAAAAGGTCGCTGAACTAAACATTCGCTTCCCCAAGTGGTCCATCATCCGAGACTCCTTGCTCGGGGGATGGACAGAGGGGCTCTCCTGAGCAAGTTCCCTCTTTGTGGCTGCCGCCGTCAACATGGCATCTACCGGAGGCCCCTTACTCCAGTGGGCACAGTCAACCGGGGGACTAAGGATATGGTCTGGCCTTTTTGGGATTGGCTCCACGGTGTCCGGATCCTTCCACGCCCTGGTGGTAATCAGGTCCATCAGGGGGTCGGCAGGAGGGGACACCCAAGAGGTAGACGGGCCCGCTTCAAATGCCTCCAAGAACACGGACTCGTCCGAGGAAGACTTGGGGGCAGACCACCCCCCCCTTATGCGAAGCATTTCCATGATGTCTCCAAAGGAGACATCCTAGGGGGGTGATCTTGGGGAGCCTTCCCCTTCCTCCAAATCCGTGTCTTCTGTGAGAGACTCGGGGGAGTCTATGTGCCTCCTTTTGCACGTATGCTTGCGAGGGGCATCCTCAGGGGGGCTGTCAGAAAACCCCTCGCAAGCGGTGTCATGTTCCAAAGGAACAACTTGAGGCAAAGGAGCGGGCTGTCCCAGTGGCCGGATGGTGGAAGCCTGGCCCAGTGCAGATGGAGCGCGGGACGGAGCCGAAGCAAGTGCCGGGGGTCCGGAAACCCTCAACAGGGCCCTCTCCACTACATCAAAAGCCGAGGGGGAGCCAACCTCGACCAAAGGATCCGATAATCGGCTCCCTCTCGGATCCGAAGAGTGGATCGGAGCCGGCACCGAAGCACTCGGATCCGAGGGGCCAGTGCGCTCCGACACCGACGGCGCCAAAAGAGCACTGATCCCCCCGGATCCGAAGCTCGGATCCAGGCTCCGAGAGGTCGGATCCAAAGCACTCGAAGGCAGGGTCGGATCTGAAGTACCCAGTACTATTGGTGCCGACCCACCCCCGGCTCCGAAGCTGCTCGGCTCCAACTGCTCCAAACCCGGGTAGCGGGTCGGAGAAGGAGCTATAGGTTTAAAGAAAGGGGTCGAGCGGCAGGAGCACTCCCATCTGCATCTGGGCCTGGATGAACCTTCTCATCATCCGGTCCAGATCAGCATCAGATAAACTGTACGTGGATCTCGACGAGGCTACCGAGGTAGGCCTTGAGTGCCTCCTCGATAGCCTTGACGGAGATCGGGTCTCCTCCTCCTCAGGTCCCGGTGAGAAGCACACTGGAGACCGGAGCCGAGGAGGGGGAGAACCAGCAGACAAGGAGGCCGGAGGAGAAGCCCGCTTGGCAGGCGGGGCCGAAACAGAGGTCTCGGCCCGCCGCTTGTGGTGCTTCTCCCTCCGGTCCTTTTTTCTTGCTTCCCTCTCCTCCAAACCACTAGAGGGAGGTTGAATCCCAGGTGGAGGAGGGGGAGCAGGAGAGGAGGTAACCGTAGACACGGTACCCCCTGAAGGAGAGGTAGCCGAAGCCGAGTCCGGGGGCAAAAGTCCCGCCAAGGCCAGCTTCGACCTCCGCTCCTTCAATGCCCTGGGGTTGAACCCTGCACAAATGGAACATCCAGAAGTGAGGTGTTCAACCCCAAGGCATCGAATGCACCGAGTGTGGCCATCAGCAGGGGAAAGCTTATGGCCACACTCGGAGCACTTCGAAAAGAAAGCCTTAGGGGGTTCAGACATCCTAAGGATACCACTACTACTATACTTTTTGAAAAGTAAAAAAAGTAAAGGCTAACTAGCCAAACAAACACAGGCCCAAACACACACTACGCACCAGCGAGGGGAGGGATAACTAAAAGTTATAAAAGTTAATAAAACTTAAAAACTTTAAGCTATAAAGAAAGGGAACCTACAACTTTCACACAAAACTAACTAAAAATATTTAAATTTAACAGTGAAAAAGGGTATAATAACACTTAGCTGAAGAGCTCTGAAAATCCAATCTGGTCACCAGCGTGGCAAACTAGATCTGAGGTCATGTAGGGAGAGCAGGGCATTATGGGTGAGGGGAGGAGCTGAGAGCTCGGATCCATAGCTGGAAAACCATGCCGGTTCGGATCCGATATCGGATCCATAACCCACAGGTTGCAGACAAATGAATCTCCTACTTCAGATCAAACAGCTGGTCTGATTGTCTGAGTTCTGCAGTTTTATGTAGGTAAAAACATAACTGCCAGTGAACGTCCGGTAGATGTAATGAGTATTCTCCTTTATTATGAAAATTTGGAAAGAATACCGGTAACTCAATGGATTGACTGAGGTTACTTTCAGATACAACTTTGGGTAGAAAGGAGGGGTTGGTGCGTAAAGAAACTGTCTTTATGAAATATCAGACATGGTGGATTGGCAGATAAAGCCTGCAATTCTGAAACTCTCCTTGCTGAGGTAATAGCAACTAAGAGGAGTGTCTTCCAAGAAAGATACTTCAAGTCACAGGTAGCAGAAGGTTCAAATGGGGATAGATAATACTCGAGAAAACAAAGCTCAGATCCCAAAGTGGGGGATGGGTCTTTGTACTAGGGTCTTAGCATTGTAGGTCCCTTCAAGAATGCTTTACAAACTCTGTTAGACATGATTCTATATCCATTTTCTCCTATATGAAAGTTTGAAATTGCTGCCAACTGAACTCTAATAGTAGTTCCCTGCAGCAGCACCTTCACTGAAGAGCTTAGCCAAAAATTATAATATAGAATGAATGGGGGCAGTAAAGGGTCAATTTGATTAGAGTTAGCCCATGAAACAAATCTCTTACATTTTCCTTTGTACAGTTTACATGTTAATGACTTATGAGAAGACACCAAAATGTGTCTGACAGGACAGAAGAGGAAAGGGAAGGAAACCTGGCTACCAGGGGAATTGGAGCAGCCAAGCTGTCAGTTTAAGACTGATTAGATTGGGATGAACCATCCCTGAGGGGTGAGTCAGAAGGTCTGGAACAGGGTTCAGAATCCATGGCTCATCCTGAACATGAGGCTGAAGGAAGGGGTACCAAATCTGTCGAAGCCAATAGGAGGCAATTAGGATTATTGTCATCTTCAACAAACTTCCTATCTGCAGAAATTTGGGAAATAGAGGAATTGGCAGAAAGCCATATAGAAGTCTCGGGGGTCAGTCGTGAACAAGTGCATCCCTTGTGGACTCCCCTGGAGGGGGAGATCAGGGCAAAGTAGTTGCTGCATTTGGTATTCGTGGATGAAGCAAAAAGATTGCAACAAGGCTGCATTTTTGGAAGATTTCTTGTGCAACTCTCTGACTGAGGGACCACTTGTGAGGCCATAGTATGGCTCTGCCCAATTTGTCTGCTATTACATTGGACCTTCCAGGAATGTGTACTGCTATTAGAAAGCACTTGGTAAGATGTGGCTCACTGCCAGACCCTCAAGACTTCCCGATAAAGGGGTTAAGATCTGGTTCCCCCTTGCTTGTCTATATGTACCAGAGCACAGACGTTGTCTGATTGAATTGTTATCATTCCCAGAGGGAGAATATCTTGAAATGCTTGCAACACTAAAAGCACCGCCTGCATCTCCAGGACGTTTATGTGCAAATGAGCCCCATGTTGATGCCAGATACCTTGAACTGTCTTCTTCAGATAATGCCCCCTCCCCCACCCTATCTGGGAAGCGTCCGTGGTCACAGTGGCTTGGGGTTGGGGAGAAATAAAAGAATGGCCCTGAGCCACTAGGATAGAGTAAATCCACCACTGAAGATCCTTCTTGCATAAATTGGTTATCATGATCTTGTGTGTCACTGGAAGTTCTAGAATCGACCATTGCGTCGAAAGTAACCACTGAAGAATTCTCACGTGAAGACGAGCTAAGGGAATAAGGACAATTAAGGCAGCCATTTTGCCCAGTACTTGGAGAACTAGCTTGGCAGAAGCTCGTTTCTTTCTGATCAACATTTTTACATAATACCAAAGATCGTACACTCTCTCTTGTGGAAGTTTTGATATCATCCTCATTGCGTCTATTCATAACTTATGGTAATTCCTACGGAGGAACAGAGTTGTAGGGAGTAGTCCTTGGCCTGTAGCAGAAGATACCTGGTTGAGGCAGTTATGAGCCAGTCGTCCAGATATGGAAACACCTGGAATCTTTGGCATCTCAGGTGAGCCGCAACTACTGCCATGCATTTGGTAAAAACTCTGGGGGCTGTAGTGATACCAAAGGGCAGAGCTCAAAATTGGAAGTGACTGGCTCCTAGCCAGAAGTGCAAGTGCCTTCTGGACCACCTTTCCATCTGTATATGGTAGTACACATCATGAAGGTCTATAGAGCACATCCTATTTCTTTTTCCAAAAAATGGAAGTATCAAGTGCACTTTGCTCTTTTCCACAGATTTGTTTAGAATGCTGAGATCCAAGATGGTTCTCCAGTCCCCTGTTTTCTTTGGAACTAAAAAGAACCTTGAATAAGTTCTGAATCTTCTCTGGTCTGCAGGAACTTCTTGGATGACTCTTTTTCTTAGCAACTTCTGAATTTCTAAGATTGCTTGTTCCCTTTGACTGGGTGGAACGTCTGGAACTGATTTGTTTATGGGAGTGGGGAAAGAGAAGGGAATGACATAATCCCTGGATATTATGTTCTGCACCCATCTGTCATTTATTATTTTCCACCAGGTATGAAGGTGCAGAGACAATCGTCCCCCGACTACCTCCAGAGGCAGACGATCGGGCAACCCCTTCAGGAGTGCTGAAAGGGCCTACTAAAGAAAGATTCTCTGGAGCCCTGATTCTGTGGGCCTTCCCTGCCGTGAGGACAGCGTCTTCCATTATTGTTCCCCCCTCTGCCTCTAGGCAGACGTTAATAAAGGAAGACTTGAAAGGCTCTGTGAAATTGCAAAGATGCATCCAGGCCTGCCTCCTAAGAGAGATGCCTGGGCCTGCTGCCCTACTCGTTCCATCTGCTGCATATGAAATGAGTCTCATGGAGGAATTTACAACTGAATTGAGAGTGGTAAGCTGCGAGGTTACTTTGTCAGCCACTGGATCAGCTACAGATCCTTGGAGGGAGTCTGACACTTCTTTCAACTGGTCCCTCTGTAACCTAGTAAAATGGGCAAAGTAGTTCAGTGACCGTAAGGCAAAGGCTGCTGATGAAAAAAACACGCTTCCCATACCTATCCATGGTTCAAGAATCCTAATTCGGAGGATGGATAGAGGAACTGGTCTCAGACAGTTCCTTTTTAGTGGCTGCTGCCATGACCACGGTATCAACTGCTACACCTTTCGTAAGGAAACGCTTGCCTGAAGGGGCAGTGATATATTTATCTAGCCTCCTAAGAGTCGGTTCTATGGAGTCTGGGGTCTCCCAAGCATTCCGAGAGATTAAATCAATAAGCTCACTGGAAGGAGGGATCACCCAAGAGGTGAAAGGGTGACCCGAAAGCCTTCAGGTATACTGACTCGTCAGCTGAAGGGGTTGTGGACTGCCAGTCACCTCTCTCTTTTAACATTTCCAGGATGTACCCACAACAGACATCTTCAGAAGGTGACCATGGGGACCCTTCTACATCATCAAAGTCAGTATCAGATGTCAATGACTTCTCTAGAAAGTCAAGATGCTTCCTCTTGCAATTCCTCTTCCAAGGGACTTCCTCAGTGGGGTAATCTGGGGAAGTTTCAGAAGGGGGTCCCTTGCTGGATGTCCTGAGGCTTGGGTTTTCTGCGGTCCTGTGGAAGGGGTACATGAGAAGGTAAAGTCACCAGCCTAGAACTTGAAGGAAGATCTGAGATTGGGATGTAGTTATTACCCTCCTCATAACCTTAAAGGTAGTCCGTCTCTACTCCGAAGAACACCCTGGATCCGACAAAAAGGTTGTCAGAGCCAAGGGAATCTCCACCGCAGAAGACAGGAGCTCTGAGTCAGAGGTAGGATCTGAACTTACTTGCGCCGAAGACCTAACAGGCAGAGTCAGATGTGGTGATATGGGAACCTGCTCCTCGCGTCCAACTGGGGAGTGTCAGCTCCTAGAAGCCTCCCACTCCAATTGAGCAAAAGCACTCAGGACAGACAACGAATCTGAGGAACCCATGGGTCTAAGATCTGAGACAGACGAGACAGATACCAGATGAACATCCAAATCTTCCAGCTCCGAAACCAGGGGATGGATCAGAGGAGGAGCAGGTGCCGATGGGGCAGATTTACTCTGAGCCAAGGCCTTTGGGCTCGGACCGAGTAATAATTTTGCCAAGGCTGGTGTCTTCAAAAGCCTTTGCACTACCCTATCTACATCATCATCAGACAAACTCCTGGTAGACCAAGTAGATAAGGTAGGACACCTGGACTTCATCAAAAAAGGAGATGGGAGTCAAGAAGGTATTGGCTCCAATGAAGAAGAATGGCTCCGATATCTAAATTCGGTAGGAGCTGAAGAGGTTGGAGCCAAAGGCTCAAGTTGCTCCGAAGACCTCTCGGATCTGATAGCGACTGGCTGCTCTGAAGAATCTGTAGGAACAGACAGCTTGGAACTTTTTGTTTCGGCTCTGAAGAAGAATTTGAAGTCGAAGAAGGTCATTTTTGTGACTTGTCAGATTTGGAAGATTTACATAAAACTGCGGACACTGAAGAAATAGCCTCAGAAAAGGAAGTTTTAACCAATTCTTTTAAGATGAGCTTATTTTTATGCTCCACACGAGCTCTTAAGATTAAATCCATGAGAAATGGAGCATGATTCTTGAAGATGTAAAGGCCCCAAACAATACACACAAAGTGTGTGTATCACTTAAGGGCATCTTCTTTCCACACTTTTCACATTTCTTAAAACCCGTGGGTTTTCCTTCTTTTTTTTGAGACATAATTCAAAAATGTTTAGCCAGCTACAGAAATAAACAAAGCACACAAGTTAAGGAAAAATAACACACACACAAAGGAACATCCTCTAACTTAAATGAACGAGAAAGAAGTTGAAGAACCCCCCCCCCCCAATTTTTTTTAACCAAGGAAAATAACGTCCTCTAATTTAAATGGACATTGAAAGGAAGAAATGAAGAGAACAACACTCAAGCAACAAACGTCCTCTAACTTAAACGGATGGGAGCAGGGGAAAGTATGAAAAGGGAACAACACTCACACTCAGAAGGTCATCCTCTAACTAAAAGGGGTGTAAAAGGGTATGGATTTGTTAAATTAAAAATTCTAGAGAAAAATTTAAGTGAGGAAACACTAAAAGTATATAATAAATTGTTACTTAGCCAGAGTTTCCTGAGAGGACCATGTCTTTTGCTGAGCAACAAATGAGATCTGAGGGAGTTAGAGAACTGCATTATGGGTAAGGTAGTATGCCCATGAGCTTTGCTGAAGGCCTCGAGCTTTTGTAAAAGGCTGAGATGGAGCTGATGGATCAGATCTGACCCACAAGTGAGAATAAAGGTGAGATTGACAATATCACATCTCTTCTTTTGACATAATGGATGACAACTTCCAAAATCCAAGTAGGAATCACTAAAGGTACGCTTTCTAAACATGGTAGATTTAAAACCATTATCAGTGTGCATAACGAGTGTGTCCAAATAGTTAATTCTGTCATGACTGAAATTAAATGTAAACTTCAAAAACTTAGATGTTCCATTCAGGTCATTTACAAAACTGACAATTTCTGTTTCAAGACCATTCCTAAGGATAAATATATCATCCAAAAACCTGACATATAACTTAATGAAGGCATGGTATTTGGACCCAAAGACAAAGTTGGTTTCTCAATATAACAACATCAAGTTAGTGTACATGGGGGTACAAGAGTCCTCCATCGCTACTCATTTTTCTTGTTTGTGATATTCCCTCTCAAAGAAAATGTAACTTTAGTCTAATACCAGAGACATCATCTTGACAATCAAATTAATTTTGTCAATGGTAAAATTTGTAAATCTAACAATACTGTTATAAAAGTGTTCTAGCCCTTATTTTCTGGGAATAACTGTAAATAAATGTATTATGTCTATAGTTAAAACAAAACTAAATCTTTAGACCAAATTTCCGATTTAAGCCTTCCCAACAAGTCCCAAGAATCATTGATTAAAATGAGGCAATGATTTAGGAACCAGTTTTAACCAATCATGACTCCTATGGGATGAGTTTTGGAACACTGGCTGTTACTATTGGTATGAAATGGGGTTTCACTTGATTCTTGTGTACTTTGGGAATGCCAAAAACGGTGGGGGCATTAGGTTTAGTAACCTTTAAAGCTTTGTATAAATCCACAGATATCCTCTGATCTAAAATATATTCTTCCAGGTAAAAGTCAATTCTCTGGTAAACAATATTGACTTCATTAACAGACACTGAAGAAGAAGTATCATCATCATTCAATAAATCAAACATTGTCCGGGAATAATCAGAGGAATCGTATAAAACAATGTCCCCCACCTTTGTCTGGCTTCATAATCAGTATAGATTTGTCTCCACAAAACTGATCAAATAGTTCTCTTTCTTACTAAGATTTGGCTGATTATTCTTGTTACTCTTTTGTTTGACCTGCATTTTTTTTAAATGCCATCTGTAACGGCCTTCTCAAAGACGTTCAATATAGGATGAATAGGGGAGTTAAAAAAGCACTTTTCTTTTTATAAACCCATTTCCTTCAAAATTTAAACTGGTTTCCCTTGTGTCATTTTCTTTAAAATGTACTGCCAGATTCAGTTTTCTAATAAATAGTTTAACTTCTAAAAGTGAATCGACCAAATCAAATTTTCTAGATGGAAACAGTTTTAAACATTTTTAAACTACTTGAAATAAAAGAAATCAACTTAGGTTACATGCCTCTTATGCCCCAGGATTAAATGAATACATTTCCATACAGCCATGGTTAAATTATAGGGCTGCATTTA